>NC_000076.6:29290542-29590542 GCF_000001635.26 Mus musculus | reverse complement strand
CTAATTTCTCTATGTACTGAAACCAAACTATGTGGTGTCTTCAGCATATGAAATACAAGAAAAGATTTAAACATGAATCCTGTAATTCACATACTAAGAGACAGAAAAGTATGCCAGAACACCTTCAAAGTGGGGCAGGGAAATGAAGCTTTCAGCTACTAATGAGCAATCTGTTAAATGAACAGAATCCAAAGGCAAAGCTCAGTAAGCTGTCACTTTGTTGAATATAGCAACAATAATTATTGCTATATAATATATAACAATTAACTTAGCAATAAGGCTCTAAAATAGCAAAAAAGTATGAAATTATTTAAAAAAGAAAACAATAAAACTAGTGATTCATACATTCCCATCCAAGAACTACTAAAAGTTCTGCCTCAGTAGAGAAGGAAACATTTTTTTAAAAAACCCTGTCTTTTACCAGTTCATGCTACTAGTTAAAATGTTGATTTCTCACATTCTATTATTGTCCCCCACATTCTTCATTGTAGAAGGCCCAAATGGTTGCACCCCTAGTTGAGGAACTTTTGACAGTTGATGGTGAGTGGGAGAGACTCATTATTTTTCTTTGGGACTGTGGCCACTGGAAGGTTGTTCATGCTCCATTTGGTGGCTCCATACTCATGCATATACAAGTAGTACTAATTTGATGCAATGAGATACAATTTCACTATAAAATGAATGGGTGAGGGATTTTTTTTCACTCTTGAATTGTTTTATTTTTAATTATTTTCTTTATTTACATTTTTACATCAGTATTCATAAGGGAAATTGGCCTGAAGTTCTCTTTCTTTGTTCAGTCTTTATGTGGTTTAGGTATCAGAATAATTGTGTCTTCATAAAATGAATTGAGTAGAGTATTTTCTGTTTCTATTTTGTGGAATAGTTTGTGAAGAACTGGAATTAGGTCTTCTTTGAAAGTCTGATAGAACTCTGCACTAAACCCACCTGGTCCTGGGCTTTTTTTGGTTGGGAGATTATTAATGCCTCCTTCTATTTCTTTAGGGGTTATGTGGCTGTTTAGATTGTTAATCTGATCCTGTAACTTTGGAACCTGGTATCTATCTAGAAATTTGTCCATTTCATCCAGGTTTTCCAGTTTTGTTCAGTATAGGCTTTTGTAGTAGGGTATGATGATGCTTTGGATTTCCTAAGGTTCTGTTGTTATGTTTCCCTTTCATTTCTGGTTTTGTTGATTAGGATACTGTCCCGGTGCCTTCTAGTTAGTTTGGCTAAGGGTTTATCTATCTTGTTGATTTTCTCAAAAAAAAAAACAAAAAAAAAAAAAAAAAAAAAACAAAAAAAAAAAAACAAAAAACAGCTCTTGATTTGGTTGATTCTTTGTATAGTTCTTTTTGTTTCTACTTGATTTCAGCCCTGAGCTTGATTATTTCCTGCTGTCTACTCCTCTTGGGTGAATTTTCTTCCTTTTCTTCTAGTGCTTTTAGGTGTGCTGTCAAGATGCTAGTGTGTGCTCTCTCTAGTTTCTTTTTGGCGGCACTCAGAGCTGAGTTTTCCTCTTAGGACTATTTTCATTGTGTCCCATAAGTTTGAGTAGGTTGTGGTTTCATTTTCATTAAACTCTAAAAAGTCTTTAATTTCTTTATTTATTCCTTGATCAAGTTATCATTGAGTAGTGTGTTGTTCAGCTTCCATGTCAATGATGACTTTCTATTATTCATGTTGTTATTGAAGATCAGCCTTAGTCCTTGATGATCTGATAGTATGCATGGGATAATTTCAGTATTTTTTTTTATCTGTTGAGGCCTCTTTTGTAACCAATTATATGATCAGTTTGGGAGAAGGTACCATGAGGTGCTGAGAAGAAGGTATATCCTTTTGTTTTAGTATAAAAATGTTCTGTAGATATCTGGTAAATCCATTTGTTTTATAACTTCTGTTATTTTCACTGTGTCTCTGTTTAGTTTCTGTTTCCAGGACCTGCCCATTGATGAGAGTGGGGTGTTAAAGTCTCCCACTATTATTGTGTACAGTGCAATGTGTGCTTTGAGCTTTACTAACGTTTCTTTAATGAATGTGGATGCCCTTGCATTTGGAGCCTAGATATTTAGAATTGAGAGTTCATCTTGGAAGATTTTACCTTTGATGAGAATGAAGTGCCCACTCCTTGTCTTTTTTGACAACTTTGGGTTAGAAGTAGATTTTATTCAATATTAGAATGGTTACCCCAGCTTGTTTCTTGGGACCATTTGCTTGGAAAATTGTTTTCCAGCCTTTTACTCTGAGTTGGTGTCTGTTTTTGTCCCTGAGGTGGGTTTCCTCTGTGCAGCAAAATGTTGGGTCCTGTTTATGTAGCTAGTCTGTTAGACTATGTCTTTTTATTTGGGGAATTGAGTCCATTGATATTAAGCGATATTAAGAAAAAGTAATTGTTACTTGCTGTTATTTTTGTTGTTAGAGTTGGGATTCTGTTCTTGAAGCTATCTTCCTTTAGGATTGTTGAAGAATTACTTTCTTGCTTTTTCTAGAGTGTAATTTTCCTCCTCTTGTTGGAGTTTTCCGTTTATTATCCTTTGAAGGGCTGGATTCATGGAAAGATATTTTGTGAATTTGTTTTTGTTATGCAATACTTTAGTTTCTCCATCTATGGTAATTGAGAGTTTTGCTGGGTATTGCAGCCTTGGCTGGCATTTGCATCTTAGGCTCTGTATAACATCTGCCCAGGATCTTCTGGCTTTCATAGTCTCTGGTGTAATTCTGATAGATCTGCCTTTATGTGTTACTTGACCTTTTTCCCTTAGTGCTTTTAATATTCTTTCTTTGTTTCGTGCATTTGGTGTTTTGATTATTATGTGTCGGGAGGAATTTCTTTTCTGGTCCAGTCTATTTTGGAGTTCTGAAGTTCTTTGTGATTTCTTTATTGTTTCTACTTCCATTTTTAGATCCTGGATGGTTTTGTTCAATACTTTCACCTGTTTGGTTGTGTTTTCCTGTAACTCTTTAAGGGATCTTTGTGTTTCCATCTGATTATCTCAAGTGCTTGGTTTACAAATATTATTGTCACTTCCTTTAGACAGAGAATCAAAGTCTCAGAGTGTCATGGTCACAAGGAGCATAAAGCTCACTCCCTTTTACCTATTATAAATGTTTTAACAATATGTATTTATTATTATTTTAGTGTACCTGTATATTATATTGTAAGCATGTGTGTGCACAGGACTATGTATACATGAATGCATTTGCCTGCAGTAGCCAGAGAAGTCTCAGATCCTCTGAAAGTGGAGTTACTTGCTATTATAAGCTGCTTGACCTGGTTGATCCTCATCCTTGGTATGCTAATTAGAATCTTAGAATCAGGAAATATTCACATAATATACAATTCTTCTTCTTCTCCTCCTCCTCCTCCTCCTCTTCCTCCTCCTCCTCCTTCTTCTTCTTCCTTTTTGGTATTTTCTTTATTTGCATTTCAAATGTTTTCCCCTTTCCAGGTCTCCCCTTAGGAAACTTCCTACTCCATTCAACCTCCCACTCTCTCTATAAGGGTGCTCCAACACCCACCTACCAACTCCTGTCTTCCTGCCCTGGCATTCACCTACACTGGGGCATCGGAACTCCCAGTCCCAAGGGCCGCTCCTCCCACTGATGTCCAACAAGGCCATACTCTCTCTCTCTCTCTCATGTGCCCAGAGCCACGTGTCCCTCCACTTGTACTTTTTGGTTGGTGGTTCAGTCCCCAGAAGCTCCGAGGGTTCTGGCCAGTTGACACTGCTGCTACCCTCATTGAGCTGCAAAGCCCGTCAGCTACAATCTTATATGAAACAATTTTAGAAACTGTTGAAAAACTCATGGCTAAAAATTCTTTCCATTTTCTTACCAGTAGATATGTTCTTTACTATAGACATTCTCCCTACAATGAGATATCCAAAGCTAAACCTAGACACTCTCATTGAATAAGTATTTAGGAAGTGTTTGCACACAGTAAAACTGGGCAGATTAATAATCAGTGATGATTATAGAAAAATAGTTCAAAATATTTAGTTTAATGTAGATCCAATTTACTTTTAAAAGTTATATAATATGTTTAACCGAATTTTCATACGTGAAAAAGAATTTTTAATATAGTATTTTTCATAAGATTGTTGACAGAAAGACTAGAATCTACTAGAAAGTATTTGGTATTGTTTGTTCTTGGCTTGTCATGTATAATTGTGTCATATGAGAGGGCTCAAGCCAAGGAGAGATAACTTCTCAATGTAAAAGCAGCATGACAGCTAAGGAAAGATTTCTTAAGGTCTTAAGAGAAGGCCAATTGGTGGTTTTGTTTGTTAACCTTGGTTAATTCCAGTGGAATAATACTTTCCTTAGCTAATGCAAGCCTCTTCCATTTTTTCAGAGAAAACTAAGAAACCACACCTTGTTCTCAGAAAATATTTAATAATAGGGAATTGTTGTGAGAGGGTAATGTCAAATAATGTTTCCCATCTTAAAATTAAAAGCATCAGACAAGAGGCAAAACCCTAGGGCACAACTAAGTCAATCTACTTAAATTCTATTTAGTTTATTGATGAATTATTGGAGGGAAAACAAAAGCTGTCCTGTTAAAAGTACCTCCCTTAAATCTTGGATGTTCCTATCTAAATAATAACAAAATCAAGAGTGATTCTTGTTCTGCATGTATTAGAAATAGAATACCTTGACCTACCCAGAAAGAAAAGAATTCACTCATTCAATAAAAATAACTTCAATGTCAAAACATTATTGTAAGAGAACTAGATGGAAAGTTCAGTGTTAAGAATGTACACTGCTCTTAAAAACATCTAAGTTTGGTTCTCATCAACCAGGTCAAGCAGCTTATAATAGCAAGTAACTCCACTTTCAGAGGATCTGAGACTTCTCTGGCCACTGCAAGCAAATGCATTCATGTATACATAGTCCTGTGCACACACATGCTTACAATATAACATATATGTACACTAAAATAATAATAAATACATATTGTTAAAACATTTATAATAGGTAAAAGGGAGTGAGCTTTATGCTCCTTGTGACCATAACACTCTAAGCCTTTGATTCTCTGTCTAAAGGAAGTGACAATTATATTTGTAAACCAAATAGAATTAAATATTGAACATCTATTCTGCACATATGAAATTTATCTATATGCTCCATAGCAAACCTTAAGAATCTATTGAGGATTGAACAATAAGAAGTGTAATAGGACATGAAAAAACATTCAAAAATGTATTCTGAAGTTACAAATGTAGCTTTTTATAACAGCAATTTTTGGATCCATTAAGAATCATATGATTTTTGCAAACCAGTTAATCTTATATGAGACATGGAGAGAATATGGTCTCCTCTATCTCATATGCATGAAATAATGCCTTCAGAACTGCATTAGAAATCACAAATAGCCCTGAATGCCCTCTAGATGCTTTTCTTGAGAACAATTATGTGTTAAAGTCCCAAGGCCCTTGTCAGCCCACCATATGGAAAGGGAGCACTAACTGAAATGGGAGCACTAACTGAAATGGGAGTTCTAACTGGAATGGGAGCACTAACTGGAATGGGAACACTAATAGGAACAGGAACACTAATAGGAAAGTGCCAATTGCCTGGGATTGAAGACTTAGTGGGGGTCATGTGAGATCAAGGTAGGCCAGCTGTTCTCAATCTATATATTGAGCCCCCAATTGGGGTTAGGGTCACATATCAGATATCCTGCATGTCAGGTATACAATTCATGACAGTAGTAAAATTACAGTTAAAAAAATAGCAACAAAATGGTTTCATACCTGATTGTCACCACACATGAGTATTAAAGTGTCACAGTGTCACAATTGCAACAGGAACAGTTGAATTAGGGAAAAATTCCATGACAAGGCAGTAAGCCAGAGGTCAATACATAGCCTTTTTTGCTTTGTTTATAACAGCACACTCTTAGAAAAATTAAATAACCATGTTAGTTCTTTCTCAGGGCAGGAACTCCATAGACCTTATCCCTTTCCATCAGGCTACCCTTCCAAAAGTTTTCAGTTCTCCACACTGAGGACCAATGTTCCATCACATAAACTCTTGGGGGACAAAAGCTCATCCAAACCATAGCAACAGCAGAGAGCCAAGGAGAGGGAGAGTAAAATTGACGAGGAGAAATGTTGGACTCATCGCCTGAAGATATTTTTAAAAATGGATGTCAGCTTTGGCTGAAACAGAAGTATTAAAATAATAAAAGGAGAGTTACAGTGGGCATGTCAAGCAACAAACGTATTCATAGGAGAAAGAGAAACATTGGCTATGTGTACATATCAGAGACACTTGAAAGATCATTTAAATAGCCAATAAAAACAGTCAGTAGTGAAAACTCCCTCTGTTTCCTTATCTGTTTTGGCAAATTTAGACGATTTAAATTAAACATCAATAATTAATAAAGAGGAGAACTTCATTGAATCTTTAAAAGTGTGGCAGTCACAAATGATAATATCATTATTTCCTGTGTTTGCAAATGTAGCAAATGAGTTAAAAAAATGAAGAATTAAAAATGCCTGAACAAAAAGAACAGAGTCAATGGGTTTTGTTCTTAATTTTATAGTTTGGAGATATAAAAATTCCCTAGCTTTTTCCCTCTCTCTCAGGACACAACGTTCATGGATTTTCACCGTGGGACTCTGAGGTAAAAGAGCACGTCAACAAGAACCTCAGGCAAGGGCAGTACTTGTAATCCTGTTTCCAGAGAGACTGAAATGTTGGGTGGGCATAGGGCGCTATGCTGAGTGTGGAGAGTAGAACTTCCAGTGCTCAGGGAGGTTCCAGTGAGACTCAGGCCCCACTTCCCGAGATGCACCATTGTGTATTCAAGAATATCCCAACTCTCAAAAAACTATTCTGGCTGAGTATGGTAGTACGCACAAAGTTGGGATATTCTTAATCTTAGTACTTGGGAGACAACAGCGGGAGAATCTATGTGAGTTCAAGGCCAGCCTGCTCTACAAGTGAGCTCTAGGAGAGCCAGGACTACATAGAGAACTCTGTTTCAAAAGAATAATAAAATCATTCTGGGTTTAAAGCATTTTCATCCCGAGTACTCTGAGTAAAGAGTAGTCAGTCTGGACTCTTTCCATTTTAGAAAGTGCTTCCAAGAAGCTATGATAGTAAATTATTTTTTCAAGAGAAAAATGGCTAGCATTTAGTGACTGGAATTTATATGGGGGCACATCTTTTTTAAAAAGTCTATGATCTCTCCCTGGTATACTTTTTTAAACATGATTTTTTCCTTGTTTGTAAAATGAAGAATAGAATTAGCCAAGGTTGGAAAATGAGAAGTAAGAATAAGAAGTAAATAATTTCTAACAATAGGTTAATTGAATAAAAACATAAACAATAAATACGTAAATAAGAATGTGAAATAAGAGAAAAAATTTAAAAAGTAAAGATTTATGCACTTGTCGGATGGAGTTCATACAAGATGACTTATTCTTCTGCTCAGCATTATGGAACTCCAAACAGAAACTTAAGGTGTTCTGTGTTCTACAAGAATCATGCACAAATGAAATAACAAGAGAACAGGGCTTAAAAGAGCTCTTTGTAGGAATTCATTCGTTCTACAGATAAAGCAATCATAGCACAGAAATGTTCAGGCGCCCAAGTACACAGGAAGCACATTCACCTGGGAATGATATGTACTGGATTAAATTCTGATTCTTGATAGCACTTCTTCCTAAACCTAATCCTGTCATCACACATGTACCAATGAAGATGACTGGAACACAGCACTGTTGAGAAGATTTAACATGGTGGTGATACAAAGTGCTCCATGTACTGTCTGATCCAGAGTAATTACTGTTGCCATAACTGCTCTTGTGTCATCCATCCTTCCTCTCCAGGTCTCCATTATTATCATTCTTGCTATGCATGATCCCCAGGGGCAGGGCTAAAACTCATGCTTCCATTCGTCATTCCCCAATACTCTCTCCCTCTAGATCCCCATACTCTACAGACAGTGAACTCAATAACAACAAACACGACTGTGGTTTGAAAACAATCTCATCTTCATGGAGTCTCCTTTAGACACTGGGAAGTCAGTAAACACCTCTGTGTACACACTTCCTGCAATCCCACTCTATGCATAGGCCAGTAGGATGAATATGTCTTGAAAATAAAGGGTTATAAAGCTTCACCAAAGGGCAGTGTTACAGAGAAAGGGCAATTGAATCCATTATCTTTCAGAGGCAAACTGAAACTGATAGCCTTTTTTATCCAGTCTATTGTTTGTGATGCCAGTGTTCTTAACTCTCCGGGTAATTCAGTAGCAAAACTGAAGCCTCCCATTTGCATAGCAGTATAGGGTGTGAGTCAGAAAGACCCTCACTTAAATTTTGATACCCACAGACAGTGCTGACATAGGTGATGCCACCGAAGGAGAAGTAACACTGCCAAAAGACAGGCTGGTAAGCACTGAACTAAGCCAAGTCCCTTGCCAAGACCATATGCATGTTTTTCTGCTACAGAGCACTGACTTCCCTGAGCCTCGTTTCTTACATATGTAGGCTACTATTTACAAGATTTTTTGCAAAGTGATTTTCATTCACAGAGTACACTAGGTATGAAGTAATTGTGGAATGGGGGTTTTGGAAGAGCTTAAACAGTCCAGTCTTCTGTGAAACAAGTTAGAGTTTCTACAGAAATCAGCAGTCCCTTTTCCTGGGAGGTCAGCAGCTGCCCTCCAGCCAGCAGGAACTACACACCTGAAAGGACCAAGTAAAGTCCCTTGCTAGAAGTATAGACTTAAGCTTTCCAGTAGGGAGGATCTAACAGAATACACAAGCAAGGATCATCTTTCAAGTTGCTATCATGACTTCCGTGCAGCATCTGATTCTACAATCTGTCATGATCCACAGCCAGAAAGGATGAGATGGTGGGAGCCGAGTCCCTGTAGAAATTAATGGAAGTTGTTGGGGCTTTTGTTCCCTTCCTGGTGCCAAATGGGATGGGACTCTAGCAGCAACACTTTCAATCAGGCCTGAAAACAGTTCTGAGGGCCAAGAAATTACTTCATAAGGGAAAGGGAGAGAGAAAGAGAAGGAGGTACCGGGTCCCTGGGGCAATCCATTTATGCACTGTGGTATGAGGTTTGATTATCTTCATCTGATTTATGTAAGTTCTGATTCTATTGGTCATGAAGAGTTTTTGAAGTCAGAATTTCACTTTATACACTGGTGACCTGCCTCTACAAAATGCTTAAAGATTACAGTTTCCTCAGATAATTCAATATTAATAAACTGAGCATTCTCTCAGGATATTATCTCGTCTTTTCCTAAGGAGCACTGTCTTTCCCTTTTAAAATCTGTGATTCAAATGCATTTTCACTATCAAGCTGAAGTAAAAACATCGGTTATAGATGGAGGAGAATGTTAAATTTGATACAGGAAACTGTGAAATGACTCTCTCTCTAATCATTAACCAATTGTATGAAACTAATATTTAAATGTAGTTTTTAATCTCTAAAGTTTTACTGTATTCTGACTTTTAAACAATCCACAGGAATACACTAAGGATACTGAGGTTGTATATCCCACTAGAGCATATGCTCACTGTTTTCTGACCAGAGTCAAAGAATCCAGAATGTGGCTAAAGAACAATAGAAGGCCAAGGCAATCTGCACATTGACCAACTTAGTCAAACTTCTTCAGAGTAAAAACGAAAAGTATTGGTGCCATCATAAAAGAAGGAGGACCCCAAGCCCCAGACCCCTTGCCTTTAAAATGTCACTTGTTTACAAGTATTTATTACTTAAATCTTTTTATTTTATTAGATATTTTATTTACATCTTATTTACATTACATTGCATCCCCTATCATGGTTTCACCTCCAAAAGCTGCCCCACCCCCATCCCTTCACACCCTCCCACCACCTTGTACCAATCTACCTATTCCCTCTTCCCTGTCCTAGCATTTCCCTACACTGGGGCATAGAACCTTCACAGGACCAAGGGCCTCTACCCCCATTGATGCCCAACAAGGATGTCTTCTGCCACACATGCAGCTGGAACCATGAGTTCCACCATGTGCACTCTTTGGTTGGTGGTTTAGTCCCTGGGAGCTCTGTGGGTACTGGTTGGTTCATATTGTTGTTCCCCCTATGGGGCTGCAAACACCTTCAACTCCCTGGGTCCTTTCTCTAGCTCCTTCATTGGGGACCTTGTGCTCAGTCCAGTGGATGGCTGTGAGCATCCACTTTTGCATCTGTCATGAACTGGCGGAGCCTCTCAGGAGACAGCATATCAGGCTACTGTCAGAAAGCATTTGTTGGCATCCACAATAGTGTCTGGGTTTGGGAACTGTATATGGAATGGATTCCCAGGTGTGGCAGTCTCTGGATGGTCTCCTTCTGTCTCTGCTCCATAGTTTGTCTCTGTATCTCCTACCATGGGTATTTTGTTCCCCCTTCTAAGAAAGACCGAAGTATTCACACTTTGGTCTTCCTTTTTCTTGAGCTTCATTTGGTCTGTGAATTGTATCCTGGGTATTCTGAGCTTTGAGGCTAATATCCACTTATCAGTGAGTAAATACCATGTGTGTTCTTCTGTGACTGGGTTACCTCACTCAGGATGATATTTTCTAGGTCCATCCATTTGCCTAAGAATTACATGAATTTATTGTTTTTAATAGCTGAGTAGTATGCCATCGTGTAAATGTATGTACCATATTTTCTGTATCCATTCCTCTGTTGAGGGACATCTGGGTTCTTTCCAGACTCATTGAAGGAATTAGCTCTAAACTAAGCCAGATTTTTAAGCAGTAGAACACATTAGAAACACTGTGAATTTTCCCTTGACTTAGGCTCATATTAGTTTCCCTTGATCTCCAATTTAGTTTTTATTAATGTACTCAGATATTCAATTCAATGAATATCTTTATATCTGTAGGTTACAAGAGCAATAATTTAGAATTGAATTATATTGTCGTTGCTCTGATAGCACTTAATATATTTGTCAGGGTAAGGACTACAAACTTATTATTAATAAGTACAAGGAAAGTGAACCATGTCTATATATTACTCCTTGTAGGAATTTTAAAATGTTGCCACAATTATATTTGTATAATCATGCCAGAATATAGATCAAGGTAGACTCAGATGGAGATGATGAAGGATCATAGTATGCAAACAATAGAGAAGAGGCAAGGTAAATATAATGAAGAGAAAATGATATGAATACATTCTAGAGAAATCTGTGGTGAAAGTGAGACATATCAATGGTTGAAGTAGAGGTAACGAACAAGTCAAACATGCTAATATACATCAACCTTATGCTATATCTACTGAATTTTCTAAGCAACTCTATGAATACAAATAAACCACCCTAGTTTTCTCAGCAAATCTTTGCCAACCCTCGGAAAGCTTCAGTTTAAACAGAGCACACAGATGTTTACATTCAGTCCAGAAATTTGAGAATTTTCATCAGGACACATAAAAATTGAGTCTGGAAGTTTGTGGTCTGACAAGCTCTTCTATTCAAAAGCAAAAAATAAAATAAAATAAAATAAAAAAATACTGAGAAAATACTCTTCAAAGTAACAGTACGAAGGTGAACTTTCAGAGGAAAGAGAAAAAGGGAAATGACATCCTGAACCAAGACAGCCAGTCAATGCTCTAGGTCATCTTTCTGGCCACTTCCAGCCACAACCAGCTATATGTGCTTACTTAATTCAATGCTGTAGAAACAAAAAGAAAGAAAGATGTTTACACCAATGATCACACACTGTAACTCATAGTTATGGTATGCTTCACACCTTCAATATAGAACCAATATAGATCTTCAATATAGATCAGCAAGGTTCTGATTAGTATCAGTGAAATTTTTCTTGTATATTTTATAGTATCTCACACTGTAATTTCCCTCTTAGGGGGATGTTCTTTCATAGTGGTTAATGTTTAAGAAAAGGCATTGATCATCAGCTATATTTAGAGCAGTGGGTTAAGCAGTGAATTCAAAGATGGAAAGAGTGCAAGAGTTCTGCCCTAAAGGAACTTAATCTGGGCAGTCATCTCTGGAAATAGACCATCACAGCAGCAAACACGTGGTGCCTCTCCAACAAAAATATTTATGTTGTTACTGAGCTTAAAGTGCCATATTTATTAATGATTTGACCTATCAGAATAAGAAATATTTTCTAAGTATTACATCTCTATAGTTGTATAGTTTATATGATTGCTATTATTTCCCACAGTTGAAAGAGAAACAAGTTTGCAATTGGTTAAGCTTGTTCATGTCATAAAGTTTTATTAAATTATAAGCTAACAGAAATATATAAAAATTCTGGACAAAAATTAATTATAGCTAAGCATGGTGGTACATGCCTTTATTGCCACCACACTCAAGAGGCAAATACAATAGGATCTCTGAGTTTAAGGGCAACCTGGTCTACATAGTGAGTTCTGGACCAGCCAGGGCTAGATAGTAAGACCATCTTTCCAATGAAAATAGACAAGCAAAAATTAGTGATAATGACACCTTTTGTTTCTTTAACCACTAGGGTCATCAGTTTTCATTAATACCTTACATTTTTGACCTGGTCACTCAAGTCTGCTTGTGTGAGGCTGTAGTAAAATCATTCGCTCTATAAACTCACTACATTTAGGAGTCATTTTCACTAAAATAGATCCAAAAATGTCAACATCATGACAGGGAAAGAATGCTAATGAAGTTGTTGCAGAAATGTCCTGTTTCTTATTTATTTATTCCAGGGATTCATCCTTAAGTGATCTTTCTTGAACATGGAATGGAATAATTACTGAATTGAGACAATGAGCCACAAACAATGTTCTTATATTGGTCATTATATAGGACAAGAAAAATATCAACTTCTAGAGTGCAAAATTCTCTAATTCAGATAAGAAAGGCACTATTTTCTCATTCATACCTTACTTATATTTAGTATCTGGATCACTTTACAGTAAGAAGCTATTAAGAAATTGAAATATAAACATAAACATCTAATTTTATTTATTCTATTTATTAGTTATTATCTTCAAATGTTATTGCAGTTCCTGGTTTTACACACACACACCCCCCCAAAAAAAACCCTCCATGCCACTATCCCCTCCCTCTTCCTCTGGTCACCAAACCACCCACACCTGCTTCCTGGCCCTGGCATTCCCCTTCACTGGGGCATAGAGCCTTCACAGTGCCAAGAGTCTCTCCTTCCATTGATGGACAACTAGGCCATCATCTGTTACCTATGCAGCTGGAGCCATGAGTCCTGCCATGTGTGCTCTTTAGCTGGTGGTTTAGTCTCTGGGAGCTCTGCAGGTACTGGTTAGTTCATATTGTTGTTCCTCCTATGGGGCTGCTCCTTGGGAATTTCCCTAGCTCCTTCATTGGGGACATTGTGCTCAGTCCAATGGATGGCTGTGAGCATCCACTTCTATATTTCTCAGAAACTTGCAGAGCCTCTCAGGAGACAGTTATATCAAGCTCCTGTCAGCAAGCACTTGTTGGCATCCACAACAGTGTCTGGGTTTGATGGTTGTTTACGAGATGGATCCACAGGTGGGGCAGTCTCTGAATGGTCGTTCCTTCTGTCTCTGCTCCATACTTTGTCTCTCTATCTCCTTCCATGTGTATTTTGTTCCCCCTTCTAAGAAGTATTGAAGTATCCACACTTTGGTCTTCCTTCTTGAGTTTCACATGTTTTGCAAATTGTATCTTGAGTATTCCAAGCTTCAGGGCTAATATCCACTTATCAGAAAGTGCATATCATGTGTGCTCTTTTATGATTAGGTTACCTCATTTAGGATGATATCCTATAGATCCATCCATTTGACTAAGAATTTCATAAATTCATTATTTTTAATAGCTAAGTAGTACTCCATTGTGTAAATGTAACAAATTTTCTGCATCCATTCCTCTGTTGAGGGACATCTGGGTTCTTTCCAGCTTCTGGCTATTATACATAAGGCTGCTATGAACATAGTGGAGATTGTATCCTTATTACATGTTGGAGCATATTCTGGGTATATGCCCAGGAGAGGTATTGCTGGATCCTCTGGTAGTACTATGTCCAATTTTCTGAGGAACTGCCAAACTGATTTCCAGAGTGGTTGTAACAGCCTGCAATCCTACCAGCAATGGAGGAGTATTCCTCTTTCTCCACATCCAGGCCAGCATCTACTGTCACCTGAATTTTTGATCTTAGCCATTCTGACTGGTGTGAGGTGGAATTTCAGGGTTGTTTTGATTTGCATTTCCCTGATGACTAAGGATGTTGAACATTTGTTTAGGAGCTTCTCAGCCCTTTGGTATTCCTCAGTTGACAATTCTCTCTTTAGCTCTATATACCATTTTTAATAGGATTATTTGTTTCTCTGGACTCTAACTTCTTGAGTTCTTTGTATATATTGGATATTAGCCCTCTATCAGATGTAGGATTGGTAAAGATCTTTTCCCAATCTTTTGGTTGCCTTTATGTCTTTTGGACAGTGTCTTTTGTCTTACAGAAGCTTTAAATTTTTATGAGGTCACTTTGGTCAATTCTCTATCTCATAGCAAAAGCCATTTGCTGTTCTGTTCAGGAATTTCTCCCCTGTGCCCATATGTTAGAGGCTCTTCCCTACTTTCTCTTCTATTATTTTCAGAGTATTTGGTTTTATGTGAAGGTCCCTGATCCACTTGGACTTGAGCTTTGTACAAGGAGATAAGAATGAATCAATTTTCCTTCTTCTACATGCTAACCTCCAGTTGAGGCAGCACCATTTGCTGAAAATGCTGTCTTTTTTCCTACTGGATGGTTTTAGTTCCTTTGTCAAAGATCAAGTGACCATAGGTGTGTGGGTTCACTTCTGGGTCTTCAGTTCTGTTCCAGTGATCTACCTGTCTGTCACTGTAGCAATACCATACAGCTTTTATCACTATTGCTCTGTGGTACAGCTTGAGTTCAGGGATGGTGATTCCACCAGAGGTTCATTTATTGTTGAGAATAGTTTTCAATATCATAGGTCTTTTGTAATTCCAGATGAATT
Source organism: Mus musculus (assembly GCF_000001635.26). Taxonomy (NCBI): domain Eukaryota; kingdom Metazoa; phylum Chordata; class Mammalia; order Rodentia; family Muridae; genus Mus; species Mus musculus. The sequence continues at coordinate 29,575,566 of NC_000076.6, read as the reverse complement.
TGAAAATTGCTCTTTCTAACTCTGTGAAGAATTGAGCTGGAATTTTTTTTTCTTTTTTTTTTTTTCCATTTTTTATTAGGTATTTAACTCATTTACATTTCCAATGCTATACCAAAAGTCCCCCATATCCACCCACCCCCACTCCCCTGCCCACCCACTCCCCCTTTTTGGCCCTGGAATTCCCCTGTACTGGGGCATATAAAGTTTGCAAGTCCAATGGGCCTCTCTTTCCAGTGATGGCCGACTAGGCCATCTTTTGATATATATGCAGCTAGAGTCAAGAGCTCCGGGGTACTGGTTAGCTCATAATGTTGTTCCACCTATAGGGTTGCAGATCCCTTTAGCTCCTTGGCTACTTTCTCTAGCTCCTCCATTGGGAGCCCTATGATCCATCCATTAGCTGACTGTGAGCATCCACTTCTGTGTTTGCTGGGCCCCGGCATAGTCTCACAAGAGACAGCTACATCTGCGTCCTTTCAATAAAATCTTGCTAGTGTATGCAATGGTGTCAGCGTTTGGATGCTGATTATGGGGTGGATCCCTGGCTATGGCAGTCTCTACATGGTCCATCCTTTCATCTCATGAGCTGGAATTTTTAATGGGATTGCACTGAATCTGTAGATTGCTTTCAGCAAGATGGACATTTTTACTATATTAATCCTGCCAATCCATGAGCATGGGAGATCAGAGATGATCTTTGATTTCTTTCTTCAGAGACTTGAAGTTCTTATCGTATAAACCTTTCATTTGTTTAGTTAGAGTTACACCAAAGTATTTTATATTATTTGTGACTAATGTGTAGGGTTTTGTTTCCCTAATTTCTTTCTCAGCCTGTTCATCCTTTGTGTAGAGGAAGGCCACTGATTTGTTTGAGTTAATTTTATATCCAGCTACTTTGCTGAAGTTGTTTAGGAGTTGTATTAGGTTTAGGAGTCTTCTGCTGGAATTTGGGGGGGGGGGTCAATAATGTATACTATCATGTCATCTGCAAATAGTGATATTTTGAGTTCTTCCTTTCCAATTTGTATACCTTGATCTCCTTTTGTTATATAATTGTTCTGGCTAGGACTTCTAGGACTATATTAAACAGGTAGGGAGAGGGTGGGCACCTTTGTCTTGTCCCTGATTTTAGTGGGATTGCTTCAATTTTCTCTCCATTTAGTTTTGTGTTTGCTACTGCTTTGCTGTATATTGCTTTTACTATGTTTAGGTATGGGACTTGAATTCATGATCTTTCCAAGTCTTTTATCATGAACAGGTGTTGGATTTTGTCAAATGATTTCTCAGCATCTAATGACATGAGCATGTGTTTGTTTTTCTTGGAGTTTGTTTATTATTGAATTATGTTGATGGATTTTCTTATACTGAACTATCCCAGAATTAATGGGATGAAGTTTATTTGATCATGGTTGATGATCATTCAATATATTCTTGGATTCAGTTTGTAAGAATTTTATTGAGTATTTTTGCATTGAAATTCATTAGGGAAATTGCTCTGAAATTCCCTTTCTTTGTTCAGTCTTTGTGTGGTTTAGTTATTAGAGTAATTATGGCTTCATAGAACAAATTAGGTAGAATACCTTGTGTTTCTATTTTGTTGAATAGTTTGAGGAGTATTAGAATCAGATCTTCTTTGAAAGCCTGATAGAATTCTGCAGTAAACCCATCTGGTCCTAGGTTTTTTTTTTGGTTTTTTTTTTGGTTTTGAGATTATTAATGATTGTTTCTATTTCTTTAAGGCATATGGAACTGTTTAAATGGTTAATCTGATCCTGATTTAAGTTTGGTACCTGGTATCTGTCTAAAAAATTGTTCATTTCATCCAGGTTTTTCAGTTTTGTTGAGTATAGGCTTTTGTGGAAGGAAGAATGTGGCTGCCCTTGTATTTGGAGCATAGATGTTCAGAATTGAGAGTTCATCTTGGTAGATTTTACCTTTGAAGAGTATGAAGTGTCCCTCCTTATCTTTTTTTAAATAACTTTAGGTTGAAAATAGATTATATTCGATATTAGAATGGCTATTCCAGCTTGTTTCTTGGGACCATTTGCTTGGAAAATTGTTTTCCAGCCTTTTACACTAAAGTAGTGTCTGTCTTTGACACTGAGGTGGGTTTCCTTTATGCAGCAAAATGCTGGGTACTGTTTACATAACCAGTCTGATAGTCTATGTCTTTTTGTTGGGGAATTGAGTCTATTTATATTAAGAGATATTAAAGAAAAATAATTGTTGCTTTCTATTATTTTTGTTGTTAGAGTTGGAATTCTGTCCATGTGGCTATATTCTATTAAATTCGTTGAAAGATTACTTTATTGCTTTTTCTGGGGCTTAGTTTCCTTCCTTGTGTTGAAGTTTTCTTTTTACTATCTTTTGAAGGGCTGGATTGGGGAACAATATTGTGTAAATTTATTTTGTCATGGAATACCTTGGTTTCTTCCTCTACAGTAATTGAGAGTTTTGCTGGGTATAGTTGCCTGGTCTGGCATTTGTCTTCTCTTAGGGTCTCTATGACATCTGTCCAGGATCTTCTGGCTTTCATAGTCTCTGGTGAAAAGTTGGTGTAATTCTGATAGGTCTGCCTTTATATGCTACTTGACCTATTTCCTTTACTGCTTTTAAAATTCTTTCTTTGTTTTGTGCCTTTGGTGTTTTGATTACTATGTGTCAGGAGGAATTTCTTTTTTGGTCCAAACTATTTGTAGTTCTGTAGACTTCTTGTATGTTCATGTGCATCTTTTTCTTTAGGCAAGTTTTCTTCTATAATTTTGTTGAAGATATTTACTTCATTCTCATCTAGACCTATTATCCTAAAGTTTGGTCTTCTTGTGTCCTGGATTTCCTGTATGTTTTGGTTTAGGATCTTTTTGCATTTTGCATTTTTTTTGACTGTTGTGTCAATATTTTCTATAGTATCTTCTGCACCTGAAATTCTCTCTTCTATCTCTTGTATTCTGTTGGTGATCCTTGTATCTATGGCTTCTGACTGTTTTCCTAGGTTTTCTATCTCCAGAGTTGTCTCCCTTTGTGATTTCTTTATTGTGTCTACTTCCATTTTTAGATCCTCAATGATTTTGTTCGATTCCTTCACCTGTTTGGTTGTTTTTTCCTGTAATTCTTTAAAGGAGTTATTTATGTCCTTCTTAAATTCCTGCATCATTATCATGAGAAGTGGCTTTAGATCCTTTTCTTGCTTTTCTGGTGTGATGGTGTATCCAGGACTTGCTATGGTGGGAGAACTGGGTTTTGATGATGCCAAGTAATCTTGGTTTCTGTTCCTTCTATTCTTACAGTTGCCTCCCATCATCTGATTATCTCAAGTGCTCCCTGTTCTCACTGTATCTGATTGGAGGCTGTCATTTCTATAATCCCAGTTGAGTCTGAACTCCTCAGAGTCCAGCTTTCTCTGTGATCCTGAGATTCTGGTTGTGTCAGAGTTCCTGGGAGTCAAGCTGTGTCTGAGACCTTTAGATCCTGCTGTGACCAAGCTCCTGGGTTCCTGAGATCCTCAGATCCTGGGCATGCTAGAGTGCCTGGGAGTGGTACTACCTCCTCTGGGGGATGTGGGACTTTCCAATGAGTTGGAGACTAAGGTAGACCGGAGAGGGTCAGAAGGAACCCAAGCACTTGTCAGGAGGTGTTCCTGCCTTCCTGAATCCTGCTGATCCCAGTCACTCCCAGTGGTGTTGGAAGAGATGTTGTGTTCTACTAACAAGTGGTCCTAAGATCCTGGGTATGCTAGAAAGCCTGGGAGTGGAGACTCCTCTGGGGGCCTTGGGACTCTCTGCCACCTTTGCACCCAAGATCAAGCATTGAATTTTCATCACAGGTTGCCAGTCCTATCTTCTCCAAACATATTTTATAAACACTACATCACAAATCTTCAGGCAAATTAACATCCCTGGCTCCTTTACACATGCTTGCTCCTAGAATGTTTACTAATGCACATTTATTGTTACATTGGTCTTTTGCACAGCCTAGGCTTCTATAGTACAACATTTTAATGTTTTTGACAGTTCTCAGGCTTTGTTCTTTGCAGTCCTTCCTGACAGAAATTTTAGTCTTGTTTTGACCAAAACATAAAAATAAATAAATAAATAAATAAATAAATAAATAAATAAATAAATAAATGTAACTTCTGTTTTTTAACCTGTGGTTTAAAGAGAAAAGTTCTTTCTAATTGTTGTCTTTAAAAATGTATGGCTTCTGGTTGCAAAGAGCCTATGTCTTTCCTCTTACTGACCTGTGTTGTGTTTGCTCATATTAACCATTCTTGATCTTCACAGCTTGACATGGTCAAAGGCTCTGTCCCTTTGTCACTTGCATGGCTGAAACTTTCTTGTTTGCTACCTCCCAGTGGTAATCTTGAATTTCATTAACAGTAATCTTCCCAGAAGGTCCTACTTCCTCTCCTTGCTCCATCGTACCCTAGGGGAGTCAGCAGACACTTCTTCACTGGTCCATTATTGTTTTCTATTTGCTCTTTCTACTAGTAATCTAACATTTTTTGGTATCTTCTCCTTCACATGCAGTACACTTTCTCCAGCTACCTCATATTCCAGTAACCCTCAAGTCTATGTCTCTTGTCCCATCTGATCTTCTAAACTCAGTTCCATATAGGTACCACCTGAATATTTCCAAAATGGATATCCTCCAGATTCCATACACATAGTGTGTCTAAACGGGAAAACTGAAAATTGTATCCCCTGCTGTGTAACCACTGCTTACTTTCTCTGTTTTTTAGTTACTAGGTCAAGCTGGACTTGATTAGGCATTTCAATCATCTCCTGCTATTCACTGTTATACTGGAATCTCATAATTTCCAACTGTTATTGTCATGTTTACCAAATATCTTCCAATTAACTTCTTCTCCAAAATCTCTCACTAGTATTTGCTTCTCTATGTTTAGTTACTATCTTTAACTTGAAGTATTGTTTTTCTGTTAATTTTACTACCTATGCTAGCAATGCCAGATAACTATTTATAAAGCATGCCTAGAAGGTAAGTTTTCTCATTTTATAGTATCTATAAGAAAAGTAAAGAGCCAGTGGGTACTTGTCACCAAGCCTGATGACCCAAGTCCAATCCCTTAGGCCCACATAATAGAAGGAGAGAATCAACTCCACAAGTTCTTCTCTGACCTCACATATATTCCATGGTCCACACAGATGAACAGGCATACATAGAATAAATAAGTAAGTAAGTAAGTAAGTAAATAAATAAATAAATAAATAAATGTAAAAATGATTTTAGTAATCAGGATCAAAATAAAATTTAGAATTTTATAACAATGTATACTAAGTTGAAGAATTTAGAAAACACTGAGACATAATCCTCACAAGTTTGAATGGACCTGACCAAGAGAACAAAGAGAACATGGGAATATGTGTATATTTAGTACCTACCAATCTCTCAATGGATTCAGTAAATAGATTACATATGAGCCAAGTTTCTTACAATTGAATCTGAATATGTAATCCTATATCGTGGGTTGTAGCTGAAGTTTGAAGGAGCAGATATTACTTATCATGTCTACCTTATGTGCTATTAGGACCTCCCTATTAGAAACTAAGTAGAAAAGCATTTAATTGGAGGCTTGCTTACAGTTTAAGTGGTTTAAGTCCTTTATCATCATGGCAGGGAGCATGGTGGCAGGCAGGCAGGCATGGTGCCAGAGCAATAGGTGGGAATCTTGATCCACAGACATAAGAAAGCAGATAAGGAGATACACTGGGCCTAGCTAGCATGGGCTTTTGAAACCTTAAAGCATACCCCAGAGACAACTCTTTTTAAAAGGCCACACTTAATCCTTTTAACACTTCCAAACAGTTCCACATCCTGATAATTAGGCATTCAACTATCTGACCCTATGGGGACTATTCTTATTCAAACCACTACAATGACGTATAGCAAGCAATTAGCTATCAGGTAAGCACATTTCAGAACTATAATACCAGGTAGTTGTACATGTGAAACCTGGGTTATGCACCAACTATAGATTATAGCTGTGTTTTAGAGGCACACTTAAACATAACTAAAGGAAACAGACTTCAAAGTCAAACAGGACTACATATACCTAGTGCATTGGCAAGCACCAGAAGTATGTATGTACAAACACACACACACACACACACATTGCTGGATTAAAATTCCTTTACAATTCATAACAACATTTAAATTACCCGAAATACTAAAGAAATTATTCTACTTTATTGTTTTCTAGCATGGTAAAGAAATAAAAGGCAGTTGTTAAAGGACAGAAATCACTTTTTTTGTGGCATGAATAGAGGGAAAATGGAGAAAGAATACATTTACAATCAATATCCTTTGGGAGTTTCTCTCTCTCTCTCTCTCTCTCTCTCTCTCTCTCTCTCTCTGTGTGTGTGTGTGTGTGTGTGTGTGTGTGTGTGTGTGTGTATGTGTGTGTGTGTGTGTCTGTCTGTCTGTCTATCTCTCAATATCTCATTTATCCTAGCACAGTATTGAACAGAAAGACAACATAAGCAAGAAAGATCTACCAGCAACAGCTCTATAAGAGATTTAAAATAACTTATTGCAATGAAGACAAGCTACTGTGATTCCTGATTGGCTGCCACTATATGGCCAAAGACCTCATATTCCTACCAATGTGTGTCTCATGTTTTCCTCTCCATGACCGTGAAATCATCTGAAAACATGAGCTGAAACAAAGCTGCCTTCCTTTAGGTTATTTCTGGAAAGGGTTTTGTCACAGGAGTAGATGCTGTAAAATCTTATCCTGGTGATTCTTGGACTTTTATAACTGGTTTACGGGAGGAGCGCTGAAGAGGTTACAGCTGTACTCTAAAGAAGCTCTTAAAGTCTGCAAGTAGAACTTAATGGACCATTCTAGTGGAAGTTTGAAAAACCAAGCTGTTGATAAGAACACAGATAGTTAAGGCTCATCTCATGAGGTTTCAGAGAAAATCAACTCCCAGTCATGAATTTGTGTTAACAATTTAACAGACAGTCTAGAGAGATCCTTCCAATGGTGTGAAGATTAGAGAGACTGGGTTCTAAGTTGGTTCACTTCACAAGGGAAACTTGAAGGCAGCACAGAACCAGCCAAAGGCATGGGTGCTGCTTAATGATATGACGAATTATAGTGCGAGGGAGAACAAGGCATATAGAAAGGGGGAAACACGTTGTCCATGAGCACAAGTACATTTCCGACTTCTGAAAAGTTCAGTGTAGGAATTGTATTATTGTAGGGAATTGTTAGGTAAATTAATGTTTTGAAAAAGAAATGAAACACTGCCCAGGTATTATAGGAACAATGACTTGAGTCACCGCCCTACCTATAGAAGTGTGAGTTACTTTCATTTAAAAAGGAAATGCTCCCTGCAGTTCCTGCTGGTAACCTAGGAAGGGCTTTCTCAGATTTAGCCCTGCAGCACACAGAAATGCTGCTGCCATGCTCAGAGTAGGACAGGCCCATTTAAGCAGCAGCAGCAGATTGTGGCATGACCATAGAATGCTCACTTATAGTATAGCAGATCCAAGAGTGACCAGACCATTAAAGTTTGCATCAAGATTTCAGAAAAAAAGCTTATTAGGTACAGTAATATGTTGCAGGGTTAGGTGCCTGGTTTATAGCTCCTGACATGAGTGCTATCTGAAGCTGTGCAGATGAAGGCTAAACTGCAGTGGAGATCTCAGAGTGATAAAAATTCTAAGAAGTACAACTGGCTTAAGAGAAAAGTTATGTGCTTCATGAAACAGGGTCACACAGTAGCAGAGCCATCACAACACAGGTGATGCCATCTCATGTCCCATATGCAGACATCTATATCCAGGAAATGTTTCCTGGTTGATAGTTTTGCTTTGGCCTTCTCTTTAAATGCTATACTTCTGATTCTCATTTATTGAATAGGAACATTTACTCTATACTATTTTGTATTGGAGGAATCAAATTTGTTTGTTGCTCGCTTGGTTGTTTGTTGTTGTTGTTGTTTTAATAGGGGCTAACAGTTAAAGGACTGCCATGAGACTCAGCAGAGACTATGAACTTTGGACTTCATAGTGATGATGCAAATGTAAAGCTGTGAGGAGTCTTAAAGTGAAACAAATGTTTTCTACTTTATGAGCCTCTCGAGAGCAGTTACCGGGATGCCATAGTTTGAATGTGAATTGTTCGACACAACATAATGTGTAAAAAATTGATCTCAAAATAGTTACTCCATTTTTGACAGTATCTGGACATCTTTGAGACACATACCCTAGCTAACAGCAGAAAATCATTTGGGAGTAAGCCTAGAAGATAATATAATATAATATAATACCCATTTTTGTGTCTGACACGAACTCTTTCCTGTAGGCTACTGCAATGGTCAACATTAGATAAACACATGCTTATATCCCTCAAAAATTTTACAGTTAAACTGAAAATGCTTACTTACTTTTTTTTCTTACTTATATCTAGTATCGATAAGAACTGTCCCAAAGGACACTTCAAAACAAGTAACAAATATCATACATGGGTAAAAAAAACATTAAAGCAATTTTACATGGTTCTAAGTAAGTTCTATGAACCTTATGACACAACTTTTTCCTGCGTAATGTTTAAGAACTGATCCTAAATGTTGGCAATGGCTATGTTGTGTTCAATTCTAAATTCTGAAAATAATTTTATGACATTATTGTTCGAATTTGAGGTTCCTGTTTACTTGCATTATTAATTATCCTTTTAGAAGCTCCTCGACGGGATTTTTACATCAGTTGGTTAACTCACAGAAATTGAAGGAAACACGAAAAGAAGAAAATGAACAATGAAATGAAGGAATGCTGAACAAGAGATGAGAAAGGTTTTAGATTTTTATCAAATTGATCTTAGAACTTAAAACATTGCACTAGATCACAGTCGAAAGGCCTTGAAGCAGCTCACTTAGGACATCTTCAGTAGCAAAAGGAATCAGATTACGATTCAGGTCATCTTTGAAGCCAAGAGGAAAGACAGATGCAAACCACAGGGAAAGACCACAAAAGAGCAAACTTCACTAAGAGCTTTTAGTTTGGTCATGTCACCTTTAGTTTCTCCATCGTTTATAGCCATAACTCATGCTGTAAAAGACGTCCCAGAGATGGTACAGAAACTTAGACTGTAAAGTCACAGAGGATACCAGTTATCCTAACCCTGACATTTTTTCCATAGTGACTGTATGTTGTGAAATTCCAAATATGTTTTGTTTTCTGTCACATCAATAATGTAATTTTGTAGGAAAACATCTTTATTCTACAACAAAGACTGAGAAATTAACAGAGTCAACTAGCACTCACAAAACGTCTATGAAATGCTCTTACTACACAATACTCAGCTCAACAGATTGCCAGAGAGGAGACACAGTGATCAAGAGAGGTGATGAGGAGGAATTTACAAATAACCTTGAATGTTGTTGTGCACATCTAAGGGGTGGAAAAAAATGACAACCCATGCTGTCAGGGTTCCAACCAAAAAGCCCTCCTGGTGAGTGACTTTGTCCCTCTCTGTCTCATACCTGTGCTTAATATAAAATCAATATTTTTGATTCTTAACATTCTCTGACTGACAACTCTAAATTTTCTGGCAAGTCTTGGATGGCAGTGATTCTCCCTGTAGATACTGATTCTGCAGCATGGGAGAGAAACAAAAGTTAGAGTAATTTAAAACATATATCTAGGTTTCTGCTAGATGGAAAAGTAGGAAGGCTGTTCCCAAAGGGAGAACCAACGGAGTAAAGTGGGGAGGGGAACTCCTGGGCATTGATTGGTTTTCATCAGCTTAATGCAAATCTAGACGCATCTAGAGAGAAGGGATCTGAAATGAGGAACCATCATTGGTAAAATTATTCCAGAAATAAGTCTGTGAGGAATTTTCTTGATTGATGGGAAAGGCCCATCCTACTTTGTGTGATGCCATCCCTGGACAGGTGTGTAAAAAGGAAAACTAACCGGCCAAGAGGAGCTAACCTGGAGCATTTATCACTCCTCTATGGCCTATACTTCAGGTCCTGCTTCCAGGATTCTGTCTTGAGTTTCTGTCCTCGAGTCCTGCAACAGTAGATTGTGAACTAGGAACTATAAGATGAAATAAACCATTTCCTCCCCTAGTTGTTTTTGTTCCTGTTCTTTATCACATCAATAGAAGCCCCAACTAGGACAACTTTCTTCTTCTCACAGTGAAACCTCCTGTGCCCATGACATGGCACTATGAAGGAAATGAAGATACAAAAGATTTCCCATACAAAGGGTCAACTGTTCAATTTGGCATTTATTGTTAGGGATTCAGCTATGGTAATGAAGTGAAAGGTTCCTACAACATGAGAAATGAAATGGATTCCACTTAAATAAACATACAAGAACAAAAAAGCTAAAATAAAGGATTGGTTTGTTGAGTTTGGAAAAAAGTCTAAATAACATTTTAAAACTATTTTTATTTATTCTTTGATAATATCATAGATTAATACAAGGTATCATGATAATATCTAACCCAAATATCGCTTGTCACTCTGGCCAGATCCCACCAATACTTCTCCTTTCCATTTTTATGTCTTCCTGATCCTCCTATTCTCCTTTTCTGCTTTTATTCTTGTTTTATAGCCCACTGATTGCAGTTAGTGCTGCCTGTGTGTGCCTGGGTGTGGGGTCATCCATTCTCAACATGGATAGTGATGGCTTCTTAAGAAGGGAGTTCATTTTTTCTTTCTGGGCAATGGTTTCTGAACTTCCTTCCTAAGAAGCCATCACTATCCATAGCTAAATCTACATCATTTGAACTGCTGTGAGAAGCATCATTTCAAGGTATTCTCCTTCATCTTTCAGCTCTTAAGATTTCCTTTTTCTCTGAGCCTAGTAAAGAAGTTGTTATTAAAAATATCACATTTAGGGAAAAGCATACAACACTCACTTCTTAGTACCTTGACCACATAACTGGAGCCCTCAAAAGACAAGCTCCAAATACTACTACTTCCTCTGCTTAAAATCCTGTCTGTCAATAAATGGAGAGGGCAATGAGAGTCTGTTAAGACTAATCGTGCAAATACTGTATAAATCCCTTTATAACAGAAGAAGCAAGAATAGAAATAAAAGAATAAAAGCATCAGCAAGAAAATAGCACATTGGAAAAGCCCACAACCATGGATAAGACCCTGCAGAAGAAATCTAATCAAGCACATTGCCCTAGGTGTTGAGTCTCTTACCCCACCATTAGCTCTTGTTGAGAACCTGTGCCCTTTGTTCTATGGAAGTAAGATCGAACTGATTAAGAAAAGTGCTGGCTACTCCATCTCTCCAAGGGCTATAAGAGACTGACTGAGTGAGCATGATCTGTAGGCCTTTGAAAGCATTCACTGAAAATAAATTTTGGTCTACAACAGCTGATGATCAACAGGAAATGTTGAAACTACATGAGCTCTTAAAAAATAAACTTGGGCCAGGCGGTGGTGACACACACCTTAAATCCCAGCACTTGGGAGGCAGAGGCAGGCAGATTTCTGAGTTTGAGGCCAGTCTGGTCTACAAAGTGAGTTCCAGGACAGCCAGGGCTACACAGAGAAACCCTGTCTCAAATAAATAAATAAACAAACAAACAAACAAACAAACAAACAAACAAACTTGGGAAAATACCAAATAACGTTTTCTCTCTCAATTTTCAAAGAGAAAATTTCCAAAAATGATGTCCTCATAGGCATTTCACTGAAGCTTGAGGAGCTATAGTCATGAACTGGTGTGTGTGTGTATGTGTGTGTGAACTGATTTTATAAAACTCCATTCATTATTAAAAACATTTTTGAAAAGTCAGTGTTCTTATGCCAAAGCATTACATTTTCAGTTTCTCCATAAATCTCTGTTCAATGTCATGAATAGTTCATGTTATACAGCATGAATGGTGTAAAGTTCAGATCACTTTATTCCTATACTTATGAACCTTAAGCGTTTTGTTGAGGTGAAAGACATCTAAAAAAATAGCTGTGATATAGGCAGGATGTGATAATGGCAAGAGGAAAATAAAAGCAAACTACAGATGAAACTTAAGGAAACAGAAATTGTTCCTGTAGCATAGAGGTGAGGGGTGGCAGACAAGATAAATATTTGTAGAATGATATCTCTGAGTTGGGCCTTGAGAGATACACATGATTTCTACATCTGTGCATAGAAGCTGATCGCATACCAAGTGAAAAAAATCATGCAATAAAAAGAACAAATGGAGAACATCTGGGACAGGGCCCTACTGGCCTACATCTGCAGCCAGGACATGGAGCTGGTCCTCAGTCCTCTGTGCACCTTCCCTGCCAGAGGAGAGCTTGTCTCCAGGAAGCACTCTGACCCTCGGGACTCAGGGGAGATCTCTATTTTCTCTCAAGTGATTCTCTAAGGCCTGTCTACTCAGGACGACACAGGACTCAGAAGCAGCAGAGCTTCTGGGACAGCGTCCTACATCTGCACCAAGGAGGTGAGGCTGAACCTCAACCCTCTGTGCACTTTCCCTGCCAGAGGATAGCTTGCCTCTGACAACGGGACTCAGGTGAGATCTCCATTTCTTTCCAATGACTCTCTAAGGCAGGTTCACCCAGGAGTTCAAAAGCTGCAGAAGCAGCAGAGCAGTGGGGAAAGTGTCCTACAGGCCTACATCTGCACTCAGGAGGCAAGGCTGTTCCGCAGCCCTCTGTGCACTGGTCTTGCCAGGAGAAAGCTGGTCTCCTAGGAGTGCTGAAAGAGGCTTACAGACTCACAGGAGAAACAAGCTCCAGTCAGTGACAGCAAGAGTATCTAACACCAGAGATTGCAAGATGGCGAAAGGCAAACACAAGAATCTTACCAACATAAACCAAGACTACTTGGCATCAGCAGAACCCAGTACTCCCACCACAGCGAGTCCTGAATACCCCCAACACACTGGAAATAAAAGATTTGGATTTAAAATCATATCTCATAATGCTGGTAGAGGACATTAATAACTTCCTTAAAGAAATACAGTTAAACAGGTAGAAGCCCTTAAAGGGGAATCCTATAAAGAATTACAGGAGAACACAGGTAAACAGCTAGAAGCCCTTAAAGAAGAAACACAAAAATCCTGTTAAGAATTACAGGAAATCACAACCAAACAGGAGAAGGAATTGAAGAAAACCATCCAGGATCTAAAAATGGAGGTAGAAACAATAAAGAAATCACAGACAGAGACAACTCTGGAGATAGAAAACCTAGGAAAGAAATCAGGAGCCATAGATGTAAGCATCAGCAACAGAATAAAAGAGATGGAAGAGAGAATCTCAGGTGCAGAAGATTTGATAGAAAACATTGACACAACAATCAAAGAAAATGCAAAATGCAAAGAGATCCTAACTTGAAAGATCCAGGAAATCCAGGACACTATGAGAAGACCAAACTTGACCATAATAGGTCTAGATGAGAATGAAGATTTTTTAAGTTAAAGAGCCAGTGAATATCTTCAAGAGAATTATAGAGGAAAACTTCCCTAACCTAAAGAAAGAGATGCCCATGAACATACAAAAGCCTACAGAACTCCAAATAGACTGGACCAGAAAAGAAATTCCTCCTGTCACATAATAATCAAAACACCAAATGCACTAAACAAAGAAAGAATATTAAAAGCAGTAAGGGAAAAAGGTCAAGTAACATATAAAGGCAGACCTATCAGAATTACACCAGACTTCTCACCAGAGACTATGAAACCAGAAGATCCTGGACAGATGTCATAGAGACCCTAAGAGAACACAAATGCTTGTCCAGGCTACTACAGCCAGCAAAACTCTCAATTACCATAGTAATTTGGGAAACCAAAGTAATCCACAACAAAACCAAATTTACACAGTATCTTTCCCCAATCCAGCCCTTCAAAGGATAATAAAGAGAAAACTCCGACACAAGGTAGGAAACTATGCCCTAGAAAAAGCAAGAATGTAATCTTTCAGCACACTTAAAAGAAGATAGCCCCATGAACAGACCCAACTCTAACAAGAAAAATAACAGGAAGCAATATTTTCCTTAATATCTCTTGATATCAATAGGCTCAATTCCCCAATAAAAAGATATAGACTAACACCTGGTTACATCAACAGGACCCTACATTTTGCTGCATACAGGAAACCAACATCAGGTACCAAGACAGATACTACCTCAGAGTAAAAGTCTGGAAAACAATTTTCTAAGCAAATGGTCCCAGGAAACTAGCTGCAGTAGCCATTCTAGTATCAAATAAAATCAACTTTCAACAAGTTATAAAAAAAGACAAGGAGAGACAGTTCATACTCATCAAAGGTAAAATATTCCAAGAGGAACTCTCAATTCTGAACATCTATGCTCCAAATGCAAGGGCATCAACATTCATTAAAGAAACTTTAGTAAAAATCAAAGCACACATTGCACCTTATACAATAATAGTGGGAGACTTCAACATCCACATCTCAGTAATGGACAGATCATGGAAACAGAAACTAAAGAGAGACAAGGTGAAACTAACAGAAGTTATGAAACAAATGGATTTAACAGATATCTATAGAAAATTTTATCCTAAAAGAAAAGGATATATGGTATTCTCAGCACCTCGGGGTACCTTCTCCAAAACTGACCATATAATCGGTCACAAAACAGACCTCAACAAATACAAAATTCTTGAAATAAGCCCACACATCCTATCAGATCACCACTGATTAAGGCTGATCTTCAATAACAACATAATTAATAGAAAGCCCACATACACATGGAAGCAGAACAACACTCTACTCAATGATAAATTGGCCAAGGAAGAAATAAAGAAAGAAATTAAAGACGTTTTAGAGTTTAATGAAAATGAAGCCACAACTTACCCAAACTTTCCAACACAATGAAAGCAGTGCCTTAGCACTCTAAAGGAAAACTCATAGCACTGAGTGACTTCAAAAAGAAACTGGAGAGAGAATACACTAGCAGCTTGACAGCACACATAAAAGCTCTAGAACAAAAAGAAGTAAATTCATCCAAGAGGAGTAGACCACAAGAAATAATCAAACTCAGCATTGAAAACAGCCAAGTGGAAACAAAAAGAACTATACAAAGAATCAACCAAACCAGGAGCTGGTTCTTAGAGAAAATCAATGAGATAGATAAACACTTAGCCAGACTAACTAGAGGGCACAGGGACAGCATCCTAATTAGCAAAATCAGAAATGAAGGGGGAGACATAAGAACAGAAACTGAGGAAATCCAAAAAAATCATCAGATCCTACTAAAATCATATACACAACAAAACTGGAAAACTGGGATAAAATGGACAATTTTCTAAACAGATACTGAGTACCAAAGTTAAATTAGGATCATATTAACATTCTAAACAGTTCCATATGCCCTAAAGTAATAGAAACAGTCATTAATAGTCTCCCAACCAAAAAAAAAGCCCAAGACCATGTGGGTTTAGTTCAGAGTTCTATCAGACCTTCAAAGAACACCCAAATCCAATACTCCTCAAACTATTCCTCAAAATAGATAGAACCCAATTTGTTCTACAAAGCCACAATTACTCTGATACCTAAACCACACAAAGACTGAACAAAGAAAGAGAACTTCAGAGCAATTTCCCTTATGAATATCAATGCAAAAATACTCAGTAAAATTCTCACAAACTGAATCCAAGAACGCATCAAAATGATCATCCACCATGATCAAGTAGACTCCATCCCAGGAATTTAGGGATAGTTCAATATATGTAAATTCTACAATGTAATACACTATATAAACAAACTACAAGAAAAAAAACATATTTCTCATGTGGCTGAGAAATCATTTGACATACTACACCACCTATTCATGATAAATGTCTTGGAAGGATCAGGAAATTTAAATCAGAATTTAAAGCCTATACCTAAACATAATAACAAGCAATACACAGCAAATGAGCACCCAACATCACATTAAATGAGAAACTTGAAGCAATGCCATTAAAATCAGGGACTAGACAAGACTGCCCACTTTCTCCCTACCTATTCAATATAGTACTTGAAATCTTAGCCAGAGCAATTACACAACAAAAGTAGAACAAAGGGATACAAATTGAAAAGTAAGAAGTCAAAATATCACTATTTGCAAATGATATGATAGTATACTTAAGTGACCCCCTGAAATGCCACCAGAAAACTCCTAAACCTGATAAACAACTTCAGTGCAGTAGCTGGATATAAAATTAAATCAAACTAATCAGTGGCCTTTCTCTACAAAAAGAATAAACAGTCTGAGAAAGAAATTGGGGAAACAAAACCCTTCACAATAGTCACAAATAAAATAAAATACCTTGGTGTGACTCTAACTAAGGAAGTGAAAGGTCTGTATGATAAGAACTTCAAGTCTCTGAAGAAAGAAGTCAAGGATCTGAGAAGATGGAAAGATCTCCCATGTTCATGGATTGGCATGATTAATATAGTAAAAATGCCCATTTTGCTGAAAGCAATGCACAGATTCAATGTAATCCCATTCAAAACTCCAACTCAATTCTTCACAGAGTTAGAAAGAGCAATTTTCAAATTCATCTGGAATAACAAAAAACCTAAGACAGCAAAAACTATTGTCTCAACAATAAAAGACACTCTGTTAGAATCACCATCCTGGAACTCAAGCTGTACTACGGAGCAATTGTGATAAAAACTATATGATACTGGTACAGTGACATACAGGTAGATCAATGGAATAGAACTGAAGACCAAGAAATGAACCCACATACCTATGGTCACTTGATCTTTCACAAAGGAGCTAAAACCATCCAGTGGTAAAAAGACAGCACTTTCAACAAATGGTGCTGTCAGCTGGAAGTTAGCATGTAGAAAAATTCGAATTGATCCATTCGTATCTCCTTGTACAAAGCTCAAGTCCAAATGGATCAAGGACTTACACATAAAACCAGATACACTGAAACTTATAGAGGAGAAAGTGGGGAAGAGCCTCGAAGATATGGGCACAGGGAAAAAAAATTCCTGAACAGAATAGCAATGGCTTGTGCTGTAAGATCAAGAAACAAGAAATGGAACTTCATAAAATTTAAAAGATTTTGTTAGGCACAAGACACTGTCAATAGGACGAACAGGCAACCAACAGATTGGGAAAAGATCTCTACTAATCCTACAACTGATAAAGGGCTAATATCCAATATATACAAAGAACTCAAGAAGTTAGACTCCAGAGAAACAAATAACCCTATTTTAAAAATGGGGTACAGAGCTAAACAGAGAATTCTTAACTGAGGAATATCAAATGGCTGAGAAGCACCTAAAGAATTGTTCAACATCCTTGGCCATCAGGGAAATGCTAATCAAAACAACCCTGAGATTCCACTTCACGCCAGTCAGAATGGCTAAGATCAAAAACTCAGGTGTCAGCAAATGCTGGAGAGTTTGTGGAGAAAGAGGAACACTCTTCCATTGTTGGCAAGATTGCAAGCTGGTACAAAGAGTCTGGAAATCAGTTTGGCAATTCTTCAGAAAATTTGACATAGTACTACCTGAGGACCCAGCAATACCACTCCTGGGCATATACCCAGAAGATGCTCCAACATGTAATAAGGACATATGCTCCAGTATGTTCATAGCAGCCTTATTTATAATAGCCAGAAGCTGAAAAGAAACCAGATGTCCCTCAACAGAGGAATGGATACAGAAAATGTGGTACATTTACACAATGGAGTACTACTTAGCTATTAAAAATAATGAATTTATGAAATTCTTAGGCAAATGGATGGATCTGGAGAATATCATCCTAAGTGAGTGAAAAGTTCAGCATAGGAACTTTGGGAAGGTCATGAAACACTCACCCCTCTGGAAGGGAGAGGCTAATTAGCATTTCTCAGACCACAGGGTTGGAATGGACCTTAGGGTAGGGACACATTCTGCAGGGCTGACCTGTCTAACAGTTGTTCACCTTCCGACAAGGGAAGTCAAAGGGTGCACTGTTCTGCCAATCATACTGTGCCTAGTTGCTGATGCTCTGTTCAGCCCCTGGAAACCATATAAAAACTTGCTGAACAGGTGCTGGGGGGTGCTGTCTATCTTTTGGGTCTGGGACAACCCCAGTACACTAGAACAATAAATTCCTCTTGCTTTTTGCATCGATCCTGCCTCCGCGTGGTTCACTCAGGGGGTCCCTAGTAAGCTAAGGCTCCCCGGATTCTAACATGAGGTAACCCAATCACAAAAGAATGCAGATGATATGCACTCTGTGTTAAGTGGATATTAGCCCAGAACCTTGGAATACCCAAGATACAATTTACAAAACACATGAAACTCAAGAAGAAGAAAGATCAAAGTTCGGATACTTCGATCCTTCTTAGAAAGGGGAATAAAATACCCATGGAAGGAGTGACAGAGACAAAGTTCAGAGCAGAGACTGAAGAAATGACCATCCAGAGACTGCCCCACCTGGGGATCCATTCCATAAAATTCCACCAAACCCAGACACTATTGCGGATGCCAACAAGAGCCTGATAAAGCTGTCTCCTGAGAGGCTCTGCCAGTGCCTGACAATTACAGAAGCAGATGCTTACAGCCATCCATTGGACAGAGCACAGGGTCCCCAATGAAGGAGCTAGAGAAAGTACTCAAGGACCTGAAGGGGGTTGCAGCCCCATAGGAGGAACAACATGAGTGAACCAGTACCTGCAGAACTCCCTGGGAGTAAACCATCAATCAAAGGAAACACAGGGTGGGACTCATGGCTCTAGCTGCATATATAGCAGAGGATGGCCTAGTTGATCATCAATGGGAGGAGAAACCCTTGGTCCTGTGAAGGTTCTATGCCCCAGTATAGGGGAATGCCAGGGCCAGGAAGTGGTAGTTGAGGGATTGCTGAGCAGGGGCACGGAGAGAGGAGGTAGGGGGTTTTCTGGAGGGGAAAGGAAAGGGAATTTGAAAATGTAAATAAAGAAAATATCTAATAAAAAAAGAAAGAAAAAAGAACTAATGTTGAAATCTTCTTCTCCAGAAATCATAAAGCTTAGCCTAGAGACCTAACTTGGCCTTCCATTTAGCCGAATTGAAGACTTGAATTTCAACAAGGTTAATAGTTTTTCCAAATTTACAGTTTCACTTGTGAAGGACTGAAGTTTTTTTCCTCTCCCATAATAGCTCTCTTCATTTGCAATCTCTCCCCACCCCCTCCATTCATGTCAAAGTGTATATTGGTCCACAACCTGATCCAAGCAGTTTGAGTTTGAGACAGGGACAGGGTATGTTCTCTGTGAGATGATAATTGATTCACACAGGAATTTGCCTCTCCCTTGGCCTCATGAGTTCCAGATTCTTAGCAAGTCCTGGCCTCAGTCTTTATTAACTGAGAGAGTCAAAGCAGATTGTCATCAAGGAAAGGAATTCATGAAAATAGCCAACAGTACTCGAAATCCCTCAAACACAACTTCCTTAGACTTGACTCCCTCTAGAGCATGTTGTAGGAAAAGACTTCATCATTAATTTTTTTTTTCTCAATGCACAGGTCAAAATGGGAAGTTTGTGTGTTAAAACCAACCCTCCTCCAAACACAGCTGAGTAGAAACAAAGCAACTGGGGTCTTTCTTAAAGACTAAACTCAAGTGATTTAAATCTCTGTCTCATTCGAACATTGGTGCCAGCACTAGAGATCTCTGTTGTAAAGTCATTAATGACTGTCTGTGTGATTTAAAGTCTTAAAATTCCAAATTCACAATAATAGCTTTAGCATGAGACTGTTAGTTTCTGTTATCAGCTCATATTTAATAAATTCTCTCAAATCAGATAAACCTATCATCATGAAGGATTTATTTCTCCAATTTGAAATACACTAACCCAGTTCTCTGAGATACAGCTTCTATGAGCACACATATTCATTTGTAAGTGTATAAATATCAAGTGTCGTCTTTTTTACGGCCAGCATGCTTTTATTAGTTCCATATTGTGAAGGAATACAACAGGAACTTGATTAATTCTCACAAACATTAACACTAGAATGTATTTTAAAGTGTTCTTTCATTTGCTTAGCATGTTAAATCTTAGTACATTTGTTAAACATGAAAAAAATGTCAGTGACCCTGAAGCAGATGTACCACACATCATTCAAAACAGAAATATATCTAAGAATCACAGGACTCCATGGCTAAGTAGTCAAGTTCATCAAATTATTTTGGACTTCCAGTCATATAGGGAGCCTGTAGATAGATAAATAAATATGTATATATGTATATGTTATAAATAATATTTTATAGAGATATATACATTTATATATAGCAATCATTTTGAAGAAACCTATTAACTTACCACAGTAGACCTGATTGTAATTACAGAAAAGTACAGACAACCACAGAATTCCATTACATAAAGAAATTTGTAATTAATAAGAAAGAAGAAACCATAACAACTAGTGTAACTAGTAACAGTCATCTGAATTTATTCAAGAATTCCTTTTCTCTTAAACAAAATGAAAACACCACACACTTTATTTTTGGCAAAAAAATGACACCTTATGTCATTCTTTCTCAATAATGCTCTTCTGGCAAAGGAAGCTCGTGTTACTCTTTACGTCCTCAGCTATAGTTGATATATTAAGTACTTTGACTTGTCTACTTATATTAATAATTAACTTGATTGATTAATATACATTAAAGGAATAAAGCAAAGTCATGCTGGTGGGAAACTGTAACCGATTGGTTATTTATTTGAACACCAGGGCTGATTAGGAGTTCATTTTGACTCCCCTGAATACTGAAGGCAGATAATTACACACCTTCTAAAGAACTGAGGGAGGAGGGGGAAAATTCCAGTTTTTCACAACTTGCAAAATGTAGTGACTAATCTTTCTAATATTGTATGACATAGTCTTGTGATGTCCCCCGATAGTAGTTCACCATCTCCCATTCCACAGACTGGACTCGCTTGACTCTCTGTTTATTTAACTGACACTTGTTTGAAAGGCTGGGTGCTTCATATCCCTTTGAGTCACACACTGAGTCTGGGAGCCTCTGCTCTGGCACTTTTAGCACCTCATTAATTACTAACTGTAGCAAAGTCCTGCTGTTTTGCAATCCCACTGCCTTTGTTGGGAAATCACAAGCCCTTGCTAAAATGAGAAGGCAGAACAAGAGTTATCAGCCAAATGTTCAGTTTGGCTGCTTCTTACAAAGGCTAATTATCTTGAGGTCTTGTACTTTCTGTAGATATTCAAGCTAGATAAGCTTATTCATTGGCATTTGGGAGTTCCTTTAAGTTAAGCACCAGGGCTATCTATGAAGTACTGTTTTTTTGTTTTGTTTTGTTTTGCTTTGTTTCCAGTAAGACCCAAGAGTTAAATAACCATCAAAGTTATACCTGAGAATTGAAGAGGAAATAGAAAAGTGCCACGGGTTCCCACAGGCCAGGCTGAGAAGGACTCAGAGCTTGACCACAGGCAATTAGAGAACTCATGGTGTCCTTAGCACTTCCTGCCCAAGTCTCTCATTTGGCACTTGGATCTGTGCTCTCGGTTGGGTTGCTGTTTACTTGTTGCACATACAAGCCTTGACCCCTCCCCACAGAAAATAAATCAACCTATAAACCCTTCAAAAGCTGTACTCTTTAGTGTTGCATACTATCTGTAGCACCTTACCACGTGGCCCACATACTTTTGTAGGGAGATACTTGAGATACATGGCATGTTTCCCACAATAAAATAGTCATAAAAATAACACTATTAATCAATGACTGATATTGAACAAATTCTTGAGAGAAAACAAAGTTTTTTCAAGAATTACCTATCAAACTAACTAGATATTCAGTGGCAAGGGACAGATAGATTGAACTAACACAGTAAGTAATTTTTCTATTACTCTTAGAAATGCATTGCCCTTGTGTGTCATGTGTTCTTGGAGTAAATATTCCTTCCTCTGACAATCACATAAAGATGAATCAGACCTAAAAGTTAGCAGTCCATGACCTGAAGAACAGCTCCTCTTTCTCTTTGAATCATAAGACTTTGCTAATCATTCTGATTAAAACAATTCTACCCAGTGGTTTGCTATCATGTTTTAAAGGGCCCATTCCAGCAGCTGTTTTCCAAACAAGGAGAGCCTCTAGGATTCTTTGTTCATCTAGGTGTATCAGGAATTCTTGGTCATGAGCTAGTGATTTGGCTGACTGGAGCCCCACCTCCTCACTCGTCCCCACCTATCAGGTAGTTTGGAATCTTTATCTTATCCTCCATTCTCTCAATTTCATGTTTCCCTCTTCATCTTTTGTCACCTGATGAAGATTGCAAGGACATAGACCATGATGCGCACCTTAAAGGTCACTAGAATGAAACAACCTGAGATACAGGTAAATACACAGAAAACAGCGTTCTCTACAAAGTCAGACTTAGGATGCACTGGTTCTAGCAAAATAGACTCTGATCCCCCACCCCATCTTCCTCACTTAACAAGTCACTTAAGTTGCCTTTAGGTCCATTTGAGCATGAGTAGAGCAGTGAGTTCCAACCCTGGGTCACACTCAGTTCTCCTGGGAAGCGTTTAAATCACATAGACACCTATTCACCATTCACCAACTCTGACTTAATTATGCTGTAATGGAGCTCAATCTTGGTGTCTGTCCATGTTCTTGGGTGGGGGTATGTGTCAGGACACAGCTACTTTAACTTTAAGTTCTGTATAAACCCTGAAGGAAAAGGGTTTTAAATTGTCTGAATATATAATGATTTAGCAGGGCTATGGTAGAGCTTGTGACTATGAGACTCTTAGCTAGTTTCCAGTTGTTACTGGTCCTGAAGAACCTGGGACCACCTATAAAGTATATTGAACAGAGTGCTTGGAATTGGAGCCTGAACTGAAAATACTACCTCCTTCAACCTCCATTCTTTTCTCAAGTGTGCAAACACACACACACACACACACACACGTATATGGGATTTATAAGTCATACATTTCTATAAGTACTAAAAACATTATTGCATTTGTGCAACCTATCAGTGCATTAACCCTGAATACCCAGTTACTTTGATGGGTAATTCCTTATTTATTTATTTATTTATTTATTTATTTATTTTTGTAATAAGATGTTTCCTTTATTTACATCTCAAATGTTATCCCCTTTCCTGGTTTCCCCTCTGAAAACCCCCTATCCCCTCCTCCCTCCCGCTGCTCACCAACCTAATCACTCCCACTTCCTGGCCCTGGCATTCCCCTATACTGGGGCATAGAACCTTCACAGGACCAAGAAGCTCTCCTCCCATTGATGACCAACTAGGCCATTCTCTGCTACATATGCAGCTAGAGCCATGAGCCCCACCATGTGTTTTCTTTGATTTGTGGTTTAGTCCTAGGGAGTTCTGCAGGTACTGGTTCACTCATGTTGTTCCTCCTATGGGGCTACAAACCCCTTCAGGTCCTTGAGTATTTTCTCTAGCTCCTTCATTGGAGACCCTGTGGTCTGTCCAATGGATGACTGCAAGCATCTGCTTCTGTATTTGTCAGGCACTGGCAGAGCCTCTCAGGAGACAGCTTTATCAGACTCCTGTCAGCAAGCTCTTGTTGGCATCTACAATAGTGTCTGCGTTTGGTGGATGTTTATGGGATGGATCCCCAGGTGGGGCAGTCTCTGGATGGTCATTTCTTCAGTCTCTGCTCTGAACTTTGTCACTCCTTCCATGGGTATTTTATTCCCCCTTCTAAGAAGATTAAAGTATCCACACTTTGGTATTCCTTCTTCTTGAGTTTCATGTGTTTTGCAAATTGTATCTTGGGCTAATATCCACTCATCAGAGAGTGCATATCATCTGTGTTCTTTCATGATTGGGTTACCTCACTTAGGATGATATCCTCCAGATCCGTCTGTTTGCCTAAGAATTTCATAAATTCATCACTTTTAATAGGTGAGTAGTACTCCATTGTGTAAATGTACCACATTTTCTGTATCCATTCCTCTGTTGAGGGATATCTGGGTTCTTTCCAGCTTCTGGCTATTATAAATAAGGCTGCTATGAACATAGTGGAGCATGTATTCTTATTACATGTTGGAGCATCTTCTGGGTATATGCCCAGGAGTAGTATTGCTGGGTCCTCAGGTTGTACTATGTCAAATTTTCTGAGGAACCGCCAAACTGATTTCCAGACTGGTTGTACCAACTTGCAATCCCACCAACAATGGAGGAGTGTTCCTCTTTCTCCACAAACTCTCCAGCATCTGCTGACACCTAAGTTTTTGATCTTAGCCATTCTGACTGATATGAGGTGGAATCTCAGGATTGTTTTGATTTGCATTTCCCTGATGATTAAGGATGTTGAACATTTCTTTAGGTGCTTCTCAGCCATTCGATATTCCTCAGTTGAGAATTCTCTGTTTAGCTCTGTACAGCATTTTGTAATAGGGTTATTTGACTCTCTGGAGTCTAATTTCTTGAGTTCTTTGTATATATTGGATATTAGCCCTCTATCAAATGTAGGATTGGTAAAGATCTTTTCCCAATCTGTTGGTTGCCTTTTGTCTTAATGACAGTGTCCTTTCCCTTACAGAAGCTTTGCAATTTTATGAACTCCCATTTGTCGTTCCTTGATCTTACAGCACAAGCCATTGCTGTTCTGTTCAGAAATTTTTTCCCTGTGCCCATATCTTCGAGGCTCTTCCCCACTTTCTCCTCTATAAATTTCAGTGTATCTGGTTTTATGTGGAGGTCCTTGATCCACTTGGACTTGAGCTTTGTCCAAGAAGATAAGAATGGATCAACTCGAATTCTTCTACATCCTAACCGCCAGTTGTGCCAGCACCATTTGTTGAAAATGCTGTCTTTTTTTCCACTGGATGGTTTTAACTCCTTTGTCAAAGATCAAGTGACCATAGGTGTGATTGTCCATCTGATGAATGGTTAGATGCTCAGCATAAGCAAGAAGCAGACAATAACCTGTAAACCTACAAAGTAGATAAATGAATGTAATGCCTGTGACATAGCCCAGATCCTCAATCATGGTTTAGTATACGTATTCTCAGAAAATGAGAATATTCTAACCAGCTCTATATAGAGATCGGCTCTTCAGTTGTTTTGGAGGAGACAATAAGAATTGCTCTATACATTTGCCCTTGGAAAGTAATAAGTTCAACATCTGAACTGGCCTTTTCAAAACTGCCATCAGATTTAGACTTAATGGTTCATAATCTAATTTAAGATTCAAGGCTTCGGAAATGACACCTTGATTGCATTGACTTAGTTCTGCTCGTTTTCTTTCATGGTTGAAGAGCACCTTCTTTTTTAGTCACAAAAATTTGATACAGAAAAATGTATTTATTGTAAATAAGTTCTAAAGCTTTCATCATAAATAATGTTAAAGCTGCCGAACCCCATGCTCTTTATTTCCTTGGTTTCATTCTCACTATTAATATTTATAAGCTTATTATTCACTTAGTCAAGACCCAGCTTGATCTCTGGTGGGCAGTGTAGAAATAGAATCCAAGTGAGTTTTAGTCATCATAGTTTTTTTTTAATAAATAAGTAAATTTAGCAATACAAAAATAAATAATATATAAGCACAATGCCTTATTTTTCAAGTATGTTATTTTTTCATTAAGTTCAGCTTAAAAATAAAAACAGAATCAGTTCCAGAATTTTCATATAGATTTTGTTTGTCACAACAACAAATACAGCCTTTAGTTACTAAGCTGCATGCAAAAATACTGCCTCCTCTCAATTATATTCACAAGTCACCTGACCATAGACTTTACAAAGGCAAAGGGTATGAAAGCCAGTAATCAATTAATAGAGAGAACTAGAATTAAAGTGTTGTCCCCAAGAAACCTTGAAAGGATAATGGAAATGAGGGGCAGGGTCAAAACAGCCCTGTAGTATACAAAGGCTAGAACAATGAGAGTGGACAGGTGGGTTGCTTAAGGAGTGACCCTCTCTCAGGCACCAGAACTGCAGTAGAAGATTGCAAACTTTTAAAGTAGAAGATTGATGACACACCATGTATGTCATCACACACACAGATATGTAAGGGAACAGTTGACCCAGGTGTGGTCAGCAGTGTTCTAGCGGCAAAGAGAGGTCTTACCAAGAAGTGTCAAGAGAATCACTCGATCTTTTAGGTAGTAGTGACCATATTCAAAATGACATGATAAATGTTAAATGGCTAAATGGTCTCCTCTAAAACTTTCAGTTCTATTCAGGGTATCCATATACAATCCTAATTGATCTCGAACTTGTTATGTAGACAAGTCTGGCCTCAAATTCATAGATACACACCCGAGTTGCTAAGCCACCATACCTGGCTTCCTATGAAATTTCAGGTCATTAGAGAAGCCTTATGTTGGCATGATTTGCCTCTCATGAGAAATTAACTTTATTATTATTATTTTGGAAACATTCTAAAGAGGAATCAGCATTCTCTTACCACAGACTCATTAAGAGCATGATGTACTTTGGCTTCTCAAGTGTTCCCTATCTCCTACCCCCAGTTCAGGTTGCAAGCCTGTTTTCTACTGTCTTCCAGCTCCTACGAATTAGCAGAGACTGCACACAGCACCCATATAAAGGATTAGGAAGCTCCCTGCAGACTTGGTATGATAGAATCCTGAGATTATATTAGTAACAGCATCCAAAGGAAGGAGATGTAGGCCAGACTGAAGTATTTGCCAAGTAGGAAAGATTAATTTTTCTTTACAGGTCTCATGTTTTCTGAAACACATGCAACTCAACTAACTTTGGCATGTGCTTTCTTCCCTGTGGATTACATAGACTTTAAGAGGTGATAGGTGCTGGAAGATCCTTAGATCACTAGGAGCTATCCTTGACAGTGATTGTGGTAGTCATCCTTGGGGCCTCTAAGTCCTGTGACAGGAAGTTGTTAGAAGACCAAGCCTCACTCTGATACCAACATAATCAACTTATCTCCCTCTCCCTCTCCCTCTCCCTCTCCCTCTCCCTCTCCCTCTCCCTCTCCCTCTCCCTCTCCCTCTCCCTCTCCTCTCCCTCTCTCTCTCCTTTTTGCATGCTCTTGTCATGAACCAAGCTGATGCTGTGAACAGTCTTATAAAGCTCTAGTCTTCATAAAGTTGGCCTGTTTCCAGTATTCCATTATAGTGATGAACATTGTAAGACTACAGAAAATCATTATTTAATGATAGGATAGCTGTGGTTGCACAAATGTATAATCTCAGAGTTTAAATAAAAATAAAGCAGGAAAACCAGGAATTCATTGTTAACCTTGGCTAGAGGAAAGGAGAAACTGTCTCAAAACATAACAAGAATAGCAACAAACAAAAACAATAGCAAACAAAACACACTTCACATAAAATAGATCATTGAACTTTTAGAGCTGGTCATTTAGTAGCAGTGGACCTATTTTTTTTTCCAAAGAAGTCAACTCTTCTATCTTTCAGACATTCTTGCCCACTTGTCAATGAGACCTTTTGAATATATTCTTTCTTTATGTTTCCTTATCAGTTCCTTATTTTTAAAGTTTTATTTGCTCACATGCTGCATATCTGTTGGTTTATATATGCTGGAGCCTATTCAGAATGAGGGATTCCAAACCTGACAAGAGAAATATTAGCAGCACAAGGGCCACACAGCTGTGATTCTCACCCATGCTCTGTCCAGTCAGGGACCTCATCCAAGGCATCCTATGTGTTGCCATGACAATAGTAGCACTCAAATGAGAATGTCATGGATTCAATCCCGACTCTTGAAGTATGTTTCTTAAAGTAACTAATGCCAGGTTTGTTCTCCTTTCTTTCCAATTTATACCTCATGCGTAAAGAAGTGGTGGGAAATGTGAATTCTACCTGTGTCCAGAAAGCCAAGAGCCAGAGGCAGAATTGTGCAATTCAGTGAAGTGTTACAGGGAGGCTCTTTCTGTCTCTTTTACTTACACATTAGTGGTAAACAAGATGCGTCTTGCTTCCAGAAACACTCTGTTTGAAAAAAAAAAAAAACCCAAAAAAACAAAAACAAAAACAAAACAAACTATCAATGCCAAGCAGCACAGTAATAAATGTCAGTGCATCTTCGGAAGTCCGATTCCAAGTCTGTCATGTACATGGTAATTCTTGACTCCGCAGAGAAAATATGCATGAAGGATTAAATGTCAAGAAACTTGGATCTGCCTTCTTTGGTCTGCATTCTGTTCTCTCCCTCCATATGCAAAAAGGTTTCCTACTCTCCTCTGACAATGATATGTTTGAATCATTCAGTGAATTGTTCACTGTGCTGTGCCTTTTAATGAAGTTACATAGACAACTTAGCACATATATATATATATATATAAAACATGACTATAGAAATCACAAAAACATCCCTGATGAGACTTATCATGAGAAGTCCAAGAAAAGTACCTTTGAAACTCAAACCAAAACAACAACTCTATAGTCTGTTGGATAATGACACTATTGTCCTTCAAAGAATAAACAGCTGTGATTCTGCAGAAGAGTAATTACAGGACAATATAATTTGGGGGAAACAAAAGTACTTCTATTTCAAGAGTATACGGTAAAATCTTTTTCAATAACTGGACCATCCTTAATTTAGAATATAATATAGTTATTAGTATCCAATCAGGCGTATCTGTGTGTTCACACTGAGGGTTGCCAATAGGAACCATTTAGATATTGGTCACAGAAGACAAAAAAAATAATTTTATATAATCATTAATAACATACAAATCACAGGAGAAATTTTTATGAGTTTAGAAGAAAATAGTCAGGATGCAAAACTTGTGTAGTGTAGGTCTTCTATCATGTTCAGGAGTGTGTACTGCTTTTGGTTCTCATGTGCTTCACAAGTCCTTTCCAAACACACCAACTATCAGATGGATCAGATTAGACATATCTCTCAAGTACATCTGATAAAGCTCTGCTAAGATAGACCTCATCCGTCTCCTGCCAAATGTCAAAGATCTGTTTGGAAGAAAATGATGTATTTAAATAATGTACTTGCCCTTAAGTTTCTTAGGTCTATTTGTTTTTAACATAAATTTTGTTTGTGATGATTTCAAGTGACATGTGTGATAACTATAAGTAATTTTAACATGAAAACACAGAGGGAAATACAAATATACATTCACTCACATGGAAGAAGAGAGAAGAAAAGTAAGCTATTTTTAAAATTATTTGAGAAAAAAATCCTGAAAGGATTATTATTAGAAACTAGCCTGGACTTGTATATAAGTATATGATGTGTCTGTTATTTCTGCTATAAGCAAATATTTCAG
Source organism: Mus musculus (assembly GCF_000001635.26). Lineage (NCBI taxonomy): Eukaryota > Metazoa > Chordata > Mammalia > Rodentia > Muridae > Mus > Mus musculus. Next base: position 29,546,411 of record NC_000076.6, on the reverse strand, counting down.
GACGGATAATCTATTTTTTAGTATTCTTTTTCCCTTTGAGAATTTCATGCAGTGCTTAAAAAAAATCCTATTCTTTTCACTTTTCTCCCATTATTCCTCCCAGATTCACACTCTATCCAACCACCTCCTCTCAATGTTGGTCATTTATTTTTTTAATACTCTACAGAGCCGATTTGTGCTGCCTACATACTCATGAGTGTTGGGCCAGCCACTAGAGCAGTGGTTCTCAACCTGTAGGTGGAATCCTTTTAGGTGCTGAATGACATTTTTTACTAGAGCACCAAAGACCATTAGAAAACTCTGATGTTTATATTATGATTCACAATGGAGGCAAAATCACACTTAGGATTGTCAATGAAAACAATTTTATGGTTGAGGATCACTACAATATGAGGAAATGGTCACAGCATTAGGAAGGTTGAGAACCTCTGCTCTAGAGCATGCTTGAATCTCTAGGGGCCACATCCTTTGAGAAAAGTGACACTGTGTCTCACCCAGAAGTTGTCAGGTGCTCAATAGCCCCTTAGCTAGGTGTGAGGTCTCTGGGGCTTTTCCCTTCTTTGTGCTAGGTTGTTGACTGGCTTTGTTTTGTGTAAGTCTTATGCAGGCAACCACAGATGCTATGGTTTGTGAGCATAGTGGGTCTGTCATCTCTAGAGGACAGCGCTGTGCTCCTTCCTATCCTCTGGCTTGAAGGGTTTTTCTACCCCCTTTTCCACAGTGGTCCCCAAGTCTTGGTGGAGAAGGATATCAGGTGTCCCATTTCTACTGAGTGTTCACTGACTCTTGTTCTTTACATTTCACCAGCTGTGACTTTCACAGTTAACCACCAAAGATTGGTAATTTATAGACAACAGGAAGTTGTTGCACACAGGATGGTAGAATGTGCAAATTCAAGGAGTCAGTATGATGATTGTCCATCTACTTTCAAAATGAAATGAAAGTACTTTTTGGCTAAGTTGTCACATAGATAAAAGGACAAAAATATTATCTAAACTTTCCTTTATAAGTCACTAGTTTGAGTTAGGAGGTAAGGTATATAGGGTTGGTCTGATGTTGCTTGTATTCAAATGCTAAATTCTGTACCCCAAGATTTGGTTGCTCTAAGACAAGGAGATCTTCAAGTACACCAGCTTTTGTTGTGTAAACCTTGCCCTCTGTTATCCCTGATTGGTTAATAAAAATGCCTACATCCTGGCCTGGGTAGATGAGAAGGGACAGAGTGAGATTCCCAGGTTTGGGGTCTCAAGCAGAGATCACAAGGAGTAGAGGGAAGAGAAGGAAGGAAGACACCATGGGGTAATGTGAATCATGAGCACATGGACATGAAGGCTGACCTGTTGGAGTTAGAGTTGTCCAAGAGGAAAATGGCAAGTGATAACTCAGGGTTATTGGCAGGGAAGAAGACAAAATAGCAAAGAGGGTTTATATCTCCCCAACTCTAGTGTCTTAAGGGTTATAATAAATATAAAGATTTTTATGTCTTCTATTTGGGAACTAAATTATCTAAGGTGGGGTAGAAACCCCCAAATAATCTTTACCACAACGGGAGGTACTCACATGATTTAATTATCTCCCCCAAACCCACCTTTATTAACATTACTTGATGATTGAGTTTCAACATACTAATAGAATGGAGCATACTCAGACCACATAAAACAATATAATAAAAGCTGGAAGAAACCATATTATACAATGTTGGAACATGATCCAAAAATGGAGTTGTGTGGGGGGAATTTTGAGTGTTTGTGAGAAAATGCCAAGAAAACTGGACAATAGTTTTGTGACCTTAGCTTCTTCAAAGGTTTTCTTACGCCTCAGGATGTAAATTGTCTGATGCTCTGAATAAAGTTGGCTATTGCATGTGACTTTAGTACTACTCATTTTAGGCTCCACTACCTTTAGCGTGGTAAACACTTCAATTATTGAATATAAATACCACAGTAATGAACTCTCAATTAAGTCAGAATATCAAGTAGTACTGAGGGAGTAAAGTCACAGCTTCCCTTGTTTCCTTTCCTAAACCCTTAAGGCAAATCTATTATTAAATAAAAGTAACCCTTCCTAAATTTCAAGGTTACAGAACATAATATGTTCAGGTCTGACATTGACTTTTAGTGGGTAAAAGGAAGTCTGCCTGGCAGGAAAACATTCATATTGAGGCTCCTATCCACAGGGAGCTTTCTCTCAAGAAAAGGAGAGAGGAAAGAAATCACAGGCTAAAATTCTATAGGGAGAGCCTTACAATGCCCCCCAAGATAAGGTGGCATTGAAGGTTTTTTTCCACTTGAGTTCCAAACTATAATTTCCTTTGCTTGGGAACCTACAACACAAAACCACAAAGTTATATTATTTTATTCTAAGGCCTTAAATCTAGAACTGAAACTCAATCCAGAACAAGAACTAATCTAGACCATGAAAGAACTCTGTTGGCAATCAGATAAAGTGAGAAATAAATAACAAAGAGTGACAGATGGACTAGCATCCGTAACAAAACATCATCCTTGTTCATTCTCCATAATGGACACATCTCACAGACCCATGGGAAAACAGAATATGCTCAGGATAGAATGGATTATGTGGATAGAAAGAAGGAAAGATCAGAAGGGTTAACCAACCCTTATCACTAACAGGAACAAAGAAGGAGTGGCAAAGTCTGGAACGTCTGGCATGTAGATAACTGGAAACTAAATGGTATAAACTACAATTTACTCAATGTCAAATTTTCTGATGGTTCAAAAAAAAAATGAAAAGCATGACCACATGCAAAGGTTACTATGTACATTAGCTCTGTAGTATATTAAAGACAGCTGACAATTCTTTCTATCTCATCCTATCAAAGATTGGTATCTACTGAGTAAACCTTGATGGGATCTACTGGGTAAACCTTGAAATTTAGCCTGGTGCTATAACTTGCTTAGGCCAAAAATCAAAAAATAGAATAAAAGTGACATTAAAGGCACCCCTTGAAGTTTTTCTGCTTCTAGTTCTAGATCCTAGACAGCCTTGTACTCTAAAGATAAATAAATATCTGTTAAAAGAGATCTGCCGTCTCCCATTCTCCACCTGATGCCACACCTGAGGAGCCTGTGGGAAGTCAGGGTAGCTAGTTCTCACATCAGGTTGTGAGAAACCATAAAGATCTGGCATTTAAGCCACTCTGCTTGGGTGTTGTTTGTTGTACAGCAATGTGATACTGACTCAGGCTCCCTAGGAAGAGAAGTCTTTGCTCCCTCTCTCTTCTTGCCAAATACTATTATTTTTTGCTGAGCCCCACCTGCCAAGTACGGAAGAGTGACAGATGGACTAGCGTCCCTAACAAAACATCATCCTTGTTCATTCTCCATAATGGACACATCTCACAGACCCATGGGAAAACAGAATATGCTCAGGATAGAATGGATTATGTGGATAGAAAGAAGGAAAGATCAGAAGGGTTAACCAACCCTTATCACTAACAGGAACAAAGATAGAGTGGCAAAGCCTGGAACGTCTGGCATGTAGATAGCTGGAAACTAAATGGATAAGACTCAGCAGGGCAGACTTTGATAATGGATGTGCAATGTCCTGTCTGGAAGCACCATGCCATAGGTAACAAGCAAAGTTACACAGAGGAATAGAAAGCATGAATAGGGGAGATTAGCTCTCTAAGAAGATCAATTTCCATTTCTTTGTCAGTGGCTCTAAATTCCTTCAAACACTTCTAGGAAAGAGGAGGGATGGATGAGAGGTCTTTTTTCCCCCACATGATAGAACTCTGCTCCAGCTACAGTAAATGGGTCAAATCATTAACCTATAGAGACCCCAGCACTGTGTATCACCTTTAACAGTCCTCCCACACAGTTAACAGAACACGGTCAATTGCCAGAGGATGGGGATATGTCACCAGTGGAGTATGGCTGCCTTCCTGGCAAACAGGAAGCCAACCACAGCCTTTTCATCCATAAAATAAGGAAAAAGAAGTGCTTTTTCTCCAGCACTGAATCAAAGTTCATGTAAAGCAGAGAAAGGGACCCTTCACTATCTATAGTAGAATTCATCATCTATATGCTAAACCCTGTCTGATCCGCAGACACTGTCCCTCTTTCCACAGCTTTCTTCCCATAGCATACATAGGCATAGCTCTTATCACTTATCACATGGAAGCTTTAATGATTGATCTGTCTGCCTCCTTCACTGAGGGCAACTTCATGAAGACAGCATCCTATTCTTTTCAGTTATTTGTCTCTAGGACCTAGGTGGCATTTGCTACACTGTTTAGTCAATGTTGAAAGAAGAATAGCCAGTTGGTCAAAAGTTCCTATGCGAATGCATAGCAGTAACAAATGAATAAGTGAAGGATATATATAGGTGGAGAGGCTGTTGTTCTGTCATTAAAGGTACCTGCTACTCTAAAGACATGCTTCCTAAAACATGCAGAAAACAGCCTCACGTTCTCTGTAAACTGTTGAAGTTTCATCTAAACCCTAACATTGCTTTCAGTTAGAGACACAGAAACCTCATAATATCAGCCCTTTTAATAGATTAAAAGATGATACACAGAGACTCTACTTTGTTGTCTGTCTTAGTCAGGGTTTGTATACCTACACAAAACATTCTGACCAAGAGGCCAGTTGGGGAGGAAAGGGTTTATTCAGCTTATACTTCCGAATTGCTGTTCATCACCAAAGAAGTCAGGACATGATCTCACATTGGGTAGGAACTGATGCAGGGGTCCTGGAGGGGAGCTGGATTTCTTCCTCTGGCTTGTTCAGTTTGCTTTCTTATAGAACCTGGGACTACCAGCTTAGGGATAGTACAAGCCACAATGGGTCAGGCCTTCCCCTTTTGACACTAATTGAGAAAATGCCTTACAGCTGGATCTCACGGAGGCAGGAGGCATTTCCTCAAGAGGGGCTCCTTTCTCTGTGATAACTCCAGCTGTGTCAAGTTGACAAAACCAGCCAGTACAGTCTCTAAAGTAGAATTACTCGTAGAAAGCACCCACTAACTCTGTGTAAGATGAGTAGCTGGCTGACTTACAGCTTCCTGCCCTTTGTCATAAGGTACTTTTACTCACTGGTGGAGGAGATATTATTAGCCTATAGGTGAGAGGGGTAAGGGGGAGTGAGAAAGTCTTCGTGAAAACATGCCTCAAAACCAATGCCAGCTTTCACTTTTGCTGCGGCTGTTTCCTGGCTGCTTTGCTCTTTCCCTTCCTGTTTGTCCCCTCTCATCCTATTGCCTAGGTTTAATTTTGGACATGAACTCTGCTTTGCTATTGCCATTGTGATTCTGGTAACTGACACTGATTGAACCCATGACATCATTGATCTGATTTGTGTTGCCTGCTCATTTTGTTACCTGTAGGATTTCCCTCCCACCCTGGAACTCTCTACATAACCCAGGTAGACTTCAAATTCATGGAGATCCTCCAGCTTCTGCTTCCACTGTGTTGAAGTTAATGGATGCGCCACCATGCTCAGCTAAGTCCTCATAAGCAGATGTTCCTCAGGAAAAGTGGAACGAGATGGGAGGGATGCCAGTGTTTTCAACCAGACCGCCTAGCTTTGACAATTTCCTGTCACTTAGGGACTTAAGAGAGATCTCCAGAAAATGTTACTGTCAAATAAAAGCATAACTACTATAGGCAAGGCAAAAGGATTCAATGAGAAATGTTGATGCACCCAGAGATTAGTAGAAGTTAGAAGGTATTTCTACTGTTAGGTTCAAAATGTAGGTAGATCCTATACCTCTCTGCTATTAAAACCTAATTGAGAATGACCTGGAGCCATGGAAAAGATGCTGCTCCTCAAAGCCGTGCCCATTCCCAGCAGAGCGCACCAATTTCCAGAACTATGCCAAAGCAGGAAGAGAGAAGAAACAACCTTTGCTCCTATGCACTGATTTAACTGGAAATCAGTAGAAAAGAGTTTTGGTAATGTAATTTAAAATAGTCAACTTCCTGGGGGCCAATATGGTACCAAAATCAGACCTAGAGATAATGTTAATATTAATGGTACTTTCTACATGAGCCTGGCCATATGTGGCAATGATTTTCTGGTCCCAGATGTCTCCTCCTGGAAACCGTGTGCTCTGAGATCTGTTCTAGGGTGGTATGTGCCAGTATAACATTTTCTCATTAACAACCCCTCTTCTATAGTCCTCCATATACCATAATACTTCCAGGTCTTTGATAGCAATTCCTCAACCTAAAGGTGCTAGCACAGTCACTCAGGCTACACTGTGAACCTTCTGAAGAGTCTCCAGGGGCAATGGAAACATGGATATACAACCCTATAAAAAGAGAGACACAAAGGGGAAAAATTAAAGCTTTTTTTCTTCTGTCTTTTCTCTGAAAAACTAAAGTGACATGAAATTAAAAAACAAAACAAAACAAAAAACCCTACTCCTTAGAGTCCGTCCTTACCACCCCCCTCCCATGGTAAGATCCACAAATCAAACTGAACCAGATGGGTGTCTCCATGAGATATAGCAGTTCATATCTCAGCTTTTTATAGGAGTATGCCCAGAATTGGGAGGTTAAAATGTACACTTGCTTGGGATCTCAAAGTCTGCAGATACAGAGGCAGATAAACTAGTCCTGGGTTTATCTTTGCTAGACCAGAGTCCTTTAGGATTCCTGTAAGAAGCTAGACATTTCCAGCAGAGTGACGCATTCAAAAGCAGATTTCTAAATCTGGACCTATTCAGTTAAACACAAGTCTGTAAGTGCGAAGTGTGATGTCATACAGCTAGAAATAGCTTCAACATTTGGAATTACAAGCCTGTCTCTCTCCCTTTCTTGAAGGTATTGTTATTATAGTCAGTACATTCAGAGTCTTTGGAAATTACTTGGTTGAATTTCATTCTTCAAATAAAGAAATCTGGGAAGCAATAAAGATGCAGAGGCAGGACTTGCCATGGTGCCCAGATTTCTAAGCCTGTACCTTAAAAGTAAAAACCCTATAATCCAGCAAAATATCCTAAGGTGTTACAATGAATACTGCTGGGTATTTAGTTAAATGATGCCATGAGAGAAATTAGTTTTGAAATAAAAACACACCAGACAATGTTCAACACGGTTTTATAAATGTCCCATAACTTCATAGAGAAGGAAAAACATTCTTAACTGTTGACAGACAGTCCTCTGTCTATCTATTCAAGATTTCCATTTTCTTATTTTGTTAATGCGAATCACTTCTTACATTGGTCTAGTAATCCTATCTTTGTGTAAAAGGGTGGTTAGACTCCATCTACTAATTTCAATGGCTTTTAAATAATCTATCTGCTCCATGCTCCTGAGATGGTTTCTGACTACATTAGTAACACAGACTTTGCCAGCAGTACCCTGTTTGATTTACTCACTCACATGCATCCAGATCCGGGCAACTGGCGAACAGAGCATTTTCTGAATCTGCATATTAGCTCTATGGCATAGTGACTGATGTCAGTTCCAACTTTGCCAAACATCTCTCATCACTACAAGCTGTACCCCATTCCAAAGTCTTAAGTCTGCTCTCTCTTTTTCTGGAGCAAGCTCCCTTCCACATATTTGCTATATGGATTCAACAATGTGACAATCATGTTTGTTCCTTAAAGTGCTCCTGCTGCAGTGGATAAAAATAACTTCTTACTGTTGCCTTTGCCTGGTTGAGGGAGGCAGTGTGGAAAGATGAGAAATTGCAGCCACATTTTGGATATGTTTATCTCTCCATGTTTATCCAAACCCACACTATTCTTTTACCCTGAGTCTCCAACTCTTAATCCTAGCATGATGTGACAAATGTAAAATCATAAGAAAATTTCCAACTTTGCGCTACACCCGTGGCTTCTAAGTTGTTTTAGTATGGCGGTTCAGTGAGGCACTGTCAGCTTCTATGAACATTATTTTAATCTTTGCTGAATTGGAAAACTAGGTGCTTTATTGCACAAAATAGTCTATGGCATGCCTTCTGTAAGCTTCTGGAACAGTTGAGGGAATGTAAGACACAGACAGGCAAGTAAACACACATTTAATACTAAGGTAACATGGACCAAAACGGGGGAAAAAAAAAGGAGTTATTCTAAAGAAGGGTGTCAAGAAAGAAAGAATGTTCTCCCAATTTATTTAATGTTTTCCTTATGTTTCCTCTGAATGGTGCTTGTTCCTTGACAAGCTTTTCCTGCCCACTGCATCTAACACTTCTTTTCTGGGATGGATCAAGAACCTTAGCTGCTCAGTGGGTTTGTTTATTTACTTACCCTGCCATTCCTGTTCTCATCCTAAAGAACATATGTCTGCAGAGCACACGGGGAGAAGAGAAGTGGGTGTCCGTCATTGTGCTCATTTCCCTGAACTGTTCCACCAAATTGCTTTTTTATATGCCTTTTGCAATCTCATCCTATCCAGCTCAAGTAGCCTGGATTAGAAAGGCTGTCTCTGGAGTCCTTTTCAAAGGGAACCTCCCATAGCTTTTAAGCCCCCCACAGTTGATGATGCCGATATTCTGTATCTGAGGTATTAAACAAGAAGGAACAAAAAGCTGATGGGGACAGGCACAAAGAAATACAGTGGTTTTTTCACCAGATAGTCATTGTTGGAATTGGGTGGGCATCTGCAACTTCCCTAGTTCAGAGTGATAAATTGTCATTTATCAGTAGACTGTGTGTTCTCTCCTCCATCTCTCTCTCTCTCTCTCTCTCTTCTCTCTCTCTCTCTCTCTCTCTCTCTCTCTCTCTTTTCCTGTGTGTGTGTGTGTCTGTCTGTCTGTCTCTCTCTCTCTGGGTATGTGTGTGTGTTTGTGTGGGTATGCACCCTTGTGCATCTCATGCAGCTCCTGCTACTGTCCAGAAGTTTTATTCCAGAAAAAGAATCTGTGTGTAAATGGGAATTCTTAAAACCAAGTAAGACAAATCATACTCTGAAAGGGTCACTGCTTTCTTCATACTTAGAGAATAGTATGCCTGTTTTCAAACTTCCAGTAAAAGTAGGCAAAACATTTAATAATGACTTAGCAACAAAAGGCCAGCATCTCAGATTCTGTGTTTTAAAGCTTTGCAAAGAAAAACTATTCGAGGTCTCCTGACTTTTGTATCCAGGCCATTCCATCTCAGCCCCAATCTTGGGCTACATAACAGGCTCCAGAGACCTGGAACCTGGGGTGCTTTTCAATGAGACAGGCAGGAGCTGTGGCATTTGCTTCTCCTCTAACTTATCAACGCATACATTGAAGGCACTCCTGCAAATCTCAGTTGGTTTCAAAGTGGCCTGCCTGTAATCCAATGCTGCATAAAGCTTTAGCATTACAAAAGAATCCTTCAGAATACTCATCAGCACCCTTAGGACAGGTTTACATTAAAAATGCTTTGAGGCTTGTGACCTCCAACAAAACAATTCAGTAACTATAAGTGTCTGTGCTACAGAAGAAGAGGTAGGATGCCCAACAGCGGAAGTCATCCCAGGGCCTGGTCTTTTCCCTGGTAGTGGTTTAACCTGAGAACCTGATTCTCTCTCTCTCTCTCTCTCTCTCTCTCTCTCTCTCTCTCTCTCTACTGCCAAGAGCCCTCTACTCCCACTCCCCTTGCTCTGGAAACAGAAGCAAGAAATGGAAATGGACCTTTACTCATTATCACCAAATGGAGACAATCTTTCCACATAGTATTCTCAGTCCCCCAGATGAGAAACCAGAATGTACAACAGATCCTCTCAACAGCATAAGAAGATGAGAGAGAGAGAGAGAGAGAGAGAGAGAGAGAGAGAGAGAGAGAGAGATTAACACTCTTTAACAGTGACTACTTAGGGAAGTGCCTGAGGGAGGGGGGATCTTGCAGAGCAAAGGCTGGGCTTGGAAGAAAGCCACAGTACAATTGCTTTTCCATCCAGGTTACCCAGAGAGCTCACACCTCTGGGTCCTCCCCTTAGGATCAGGTAAAGCACCTTCAAGTTGAAGGGTAAACTCCCACCTAAGCCCCTTGAGACCACACAACACAACCACAGCTACTTTCCCTGGAAAAAGGGGGGGGAGGGAGTTGGGGGGGAGGGGAGGGTTAAAGCAACAGAGAGACACTGAGAAAGGCTAAGAGTTGAGAGGGCATCTGTATCCAGAAATCCCAAGAAATTAGGAACAAGAGAGTCGAGTGGTGAACTTCCCAAGAGCAGTTGCTGGAGTGAGGCAGGGTCTCTGAAGAACTGAAGGACATGGCCACTACTATGTGGTTAGATCTGCCAGAGGCCAAGGACAACAGAAGCATTGGGTCTGGGGTATTTGGTACAGCTGGGACAGAAACCACCAAACCCCAGTGCGCCCACCTTGCCGGGTTCAAATTGTCCCTCCCCCAACCCTGCTCCCGTTCTCCCGCCGTCTTTGCTGAGTCCAGAGATGCTCCGCCACAGACCCGGGACCCCTTAGGCGCCTCTTCCCGTCCATCTGCCAAATCGCAACGCCTGTACTTTTCCAGCTCCCTCTTTCCCTCTTGAAATTGAAAGTTATTGAGGTCGCTCCGGGTTGTTGCTCCTCCCCGTCCCCGAGCTCCCCCCGCCCCCCGCAGCCATCCCGTCTCCCCCTCCCTCCTCCTCCTTCCCTATGGGGTGCTCCTAGCCCGGCCCAACACTGGAGCGGCTCCTGCTCAGAACGCCAGAAGCAGCTCGGGTCTCTCCAGCGCCCCTTGACCATGGCTGCGGTACCCACGGCGTCCGCTTCCCTGCGCTCCCGGGGTCCCTGCCACAGCCGCAGCCGCTGCAGCCTCTGAGCCCCAGGGGCCACTGCTCGCCTGGATTCCGCCCGCAGCCGCCGCTGCTGTGCAACCGAGGCTAACCTGCGGCCAGCCAGGAGGCTCCTGCAACCTTCGCTCGCGGCGATGACAGCCACCCCAGAGCAGCCGGCTGTGTTCGGACAATTTGAGAATGCAATTGTTGGTTTCCCGGTCCACCCGTCCCGCTTCGCTTGCCATCACAGCACGCCTGTTGGATCTCAGTGGAGAAGTCCCGCTGCTCTGGTTTTTCTACTCTTCGTATAGACTCGCCTAACACCTACATACATATTTTTCTTTAAAAAAAAACATTAAATATAACTAACAGTGAAAAGAAAAAGGAGAGAAAAAAGGGAAACATTACAGGGTTACTATGCACTTGCGACTGATTTCTTGTTTTTTTATCATTTTGAACTTTATGGAATACATTGGCAGCCAAAACGCCTCCCGAGGAAGGCGCCAGCGAAGAAGTAAGTTTGGGGTTTTCTTTTTTTTTGGGGGGGGGAGTGGGAGAGGAGGGGGTATTGTTGTTGTTTGTTTTTGTTGTTGTTGTTTTGGTTTTGCTTTGCGTTATGTCTTTGCTCCCTTCCACCACATTCACCTGTCAGCTGGTTTTGCCTGCCCAGACCCAGCTGCTGGAGGAAACAGTCTTTTCAACCTACACCCTATGCCTCCCACAGGAGATAGCAACTCGGGGCACTGGCTCTTCTACTCCAGTACACAAACCAGTACTGGAGTCGGTGCACCCGGTGCTAGTCTGCCCCCCCCCCCCCCCCCCCCCCCCTGTAAATCAGGATCTGGAAATCTTTCTTTCTTTCCTAGATTCGCTGTAGGGATTTGTGCTTTCCTTTGAGGCTCCGACGGAGGCCTAGAGCCCCAGGCAGTTGGGTCTCCCTGCCTTTGGGTTGTTTGATAATGGCAGGCAAGGAGACTGGGATCATCCCAAATTCCCGCCTGGCTCCGGGAACCTTGGCTGCCCCTCCCCCTAGGTTGTTTTATGGTAGTCTAGTCAATCAACCTGGGGCGGGCCCAAGGGACAGTGAGCAAGCTCCCGCGCTGCAGCTTCCCACGAAGCGCACGAGTGGAGTGGCGCTGAGGCGCCAGGGCTTCCACGACTGTCTGCTGAGTTGCCCCATGTCCCATCCTCTGGGGTTGGAAGTCAGAGGAACTCCAGAGGTTCCGAACTTCAGTCACTTTCACGCCTTGCCTGTCCCCACGTGAATGCTCTGGCCACCTCAGACTCTTTAAAGGGGGTCCCCTGAGACAGGCGCATACTGAGAGTCGGGTTCCCCCAGCACATCTCCTCTCTGCTCTTCAGTCTATTACACAGGAGAGTATTATGTCCTGGCTGTGTGAAACTGTGCCTTTGCTGGAATTAAATGGATGCCTCAGGGCAGCCTCCACCTAAATTGGTGCAAGGCATGCCCGCATCTTTCAGAGATTCGGGAACAGATGTAAGGGTGGTTTCTCTTTTTGTTCCCGGGTGGCCCAGCACGCTGTTGTCAGTGCCCGCAAAGGTTGTCCTTTCGAAGAGCTAAGGACAACCCTGACTCTACCGAGGGCTCTTGGCCCCCCTGGGGTAGTTACTAAGGAAAACTAACAGAAAAAAACCAGTAAAGCAATTGCTTTGGTAGCTTGGATCTGGGGGGTTGTTCAGCCCATGACCTTGTCTGGTTCCCAGATGAGATCTCTTTCCCAAGTGTCCAGCCCACAAAACCCTTGAGGCAGGGATGTTGGTAGCTCTTAGGACACAGGACCACTTGTGTGGGGTGGAAATTTAGCAATCTCCTCTCTCCACTGTTTGTCTCTGTCCTGGCCCAGGACGTGAGGGTCCCCTGAAAGCTCCCTTTGTACCTCTAGCCCAAGCCAGACAAAGTTTGATTCACCTGAAAATTGCCTTTAAAAATCGTGGCTGGGCGGGAATACCAGAAGCTTGGAGTCCGAGTTGGCCCTATTGCCTCTAGGATCGCTTCTCAGCGCAGGAGAGCCTAAACTAAACATGTCAGGGCATCCGATTTATTATTCTTGGCCTCTGAGTGGTTTGTATTCTTTGGAACCCTCCCACCCACTCTATCGCTCAGGCCCTGCTGCTGCGGTATACTGAAGCGGCAGCCTGGGGGGCCACATCGCCACTCCTGGCCAGCTTGGTCCGCTGGGCACTGAGTTTCGGGGCCAGTGAGGAAAGCGAAGCTAGGAAGAACACGGCTGTTTGCCCCGCATAGCTCATGCCAATAGGCTTATCCCAGTCTACTCCATTCTGTAGTGTCCCGGACCCCGGAGCTACACACTTGCCGGGGTGGGGCAGGGTCCTGTGTCTCAGCATCACTGGTACCTGAGTTTTTGGTTGGGTGCGGGGGCTTCTGTTTCTGAAAGAAATAAAAGAAAGCAAAGAAAGTTTGTTATGCGTTCGTTCCCATCTCTACACCCCAAAGGACCAGAGTGGGGAAACTCAGAATGCGCACATCTGGGCTGGAACTAGGGCGATGATTTGTGAAGTCTAAAAGAGACTGCTTTTCTCTCTTCCTGTATCATCTCAAAGCCAAGTCAAAGGCGCCCTCTCGTTGTGTTGCGGGGTTAAGAAACAAAATAAATGGAATTGAGCTGGAATTTCAGTGATTCTATGGTAATGGGTCTGGAAAAGAGGTCTCTCCTGCTGCACTCTTGGTGCGGCTGCTCTTGAGTCGGCTTTTGCGGCTCGGTTGCTCCTGCAATCTTGGGAGAGGGGCGACCCCTTGCGTCCTCCGAGAAGACAGAAGAAAGATTTGGCAGGCGCAGCATAGCTTTTTGCAGTAAGGATCCTTGTTAAATGTCCAGAAACTTGAAATTAATGCAGCAGGTTTATAAAATCACCTGGACCGTGTTTTTAAAAACTACCTGAATAAAAATCTCCTTAATAGTAACTGGGACTATTTTTATAATGAATAATAAGGCAGTAGTCAAATTATTTTAAAACTGGCCAGACATTTCTCTTTTTCCACCATAAGGAAACTTAAGAGAGCAATTGGGAGTATCACGTTTGCTTTGTAGTAATAGCGTCATTTTCTTAAAGGTTTAGAAACATCACTAATGAGAGAGGTAGAAAATTAAGGTTAAAAATAAAAGACTCCTAAAGTCTTTTTTTCTTTTTAATGTGGTCTCTTAAATATCTTAGTACCAAAGGTCCTTACTAGCAAAGATTGTCATTTACGGTGTTAAACATGTTCAGATATAAAGCGTCATGTGAATATTCTTGTGTTTCTCTACAATAATCAATATTCTATTGATCTTCACAAACCAATGATCCTAATTATTACAGTCTACGATTTTCTCTATAAAATATGCAATGCTTTAAAACAGAAGTCTTATACTTTTTAAAATGTCTCTGTAGTTATGGTGCATAAACACATGATTGTACTGATTTTGATTGATATACAGTACCTAGAGATGACAAAATAAATTTCTTCAAGATAAAAACGTAAAGAAAGCATTTACTCACTCCAGAAAGTCATCATTCAGCAAGATTTTTAGCAGCAAGCTCTAGCTTTGGACACTGGACATTAATTTACAAAGCCTAAACTCTTTCTTTGATCTCATTTCCAGCTCAGCCTTTGAAGTTTTGTAAAGGCAACCTTTGAATTTTGTGTTGCATGTTAGTAGCATTTAAACATCATTTTTATCATAGCAATCATAATTCTTTCCTAATGCATCACATTTTTACCTGGATTATTTATGTGGGGTCAGAAACCTTCACTTGAAGTGTAGAAACTGGTACTACAGCATCTCCCTTCTGGAGAGAAGGGGGGTCTAAGAAACAGGACCTTACTAGCCAGCTAGATAGCCAGTCAATGAAATTTGTCTTCTCATATAAACGTTCCTGCCTTTTATGTATTTATACTATGCGCTGAACCTGCCATAGAGAGGATATCAGGCTAATGAAATAATTTACTTGATGATCTCCAGAATTCCATTTTCCCAATATGTTTAGAGACTAGGCTATTGTGCATAACTGGTCATCTTTATAAGTGTTGTTGCGATGATGCTGACAAATGACGAATCTGACTAGAGTGTTTTCTCATCATACTTCATTATTTGATTATCCAGAAGCCTCCCTAGGATGATTCTGCCCCCGAGGGCATTTCCTCTCTGCAAGAGGGTATTAGGTACAATGTTCTTTAATTGTGGGCATCTATTAACTTCATCTTAGTTTTTCAGATTTTTAGATCATTCGTGTTTTAGAAATTCATTATATGCCTACCAATTAAAATACAGCTACTACAATCTGCAGAGAGGGGTGAAAAGAATCAAAAGTACAACAAAAATAATCACACTAATAATATATTTATCGGAACTGATTACTTCCTATGATGGTGTAGGGATGTTGACATATGTAAGCTTTTCTGATCTCTTGGTGATTTTATTGCTGATCCTGGTAATCATGTTAACAGATAAAATAAAAAAAAACACTGTTAAATTGAAATATTAATGTAATGTTTTATTTGGAGATTTGGAACAATGCCCTGTTTCGTTTCTTGCCTACATTTGCCACCTGCATGCCTTAGTCTTAAGAACAACAGTTCAAGAGAGATCTGACCAAGAACTGTTGGAGAAAGTGCCTTCTATGGCGTATCACATGGTATGAATGCAAATCAAAGATAAATTCAATTTCCTAGGAAATGGTGGCACATGAAAATACAAACAAAGTGCATTTCCCTTTCTGAGCTCTAACTAAAGCATCTTTGAGCTAGGAAGTTTTTTTTTCCCAAAATATTTTGTTGTTACTCTATTTTAAATCTTTATTTTCTGCTCCAGCAGAAAGATTTTACTAAATGCCTTAAAAAAATGGTGCCTTAGCCCAACTCCTTCTAAGCATTGATAAAAGAACAAGTGAAAAGAATTTACCACAGTAATTTCAACTTTCCTTTGAACATGCAGTATTGAATATGAACAGTATTTTAAATTTTACATAGATGGACTATTTCTCCAATGAAAGAGTTCCCCGGGTTTTAATGTTCAACAAATTAGGTTTCCAGAAAGCAAAATTACAACATGCAGTAAAATTTGATTTTTAAGTTGTTATAGAAAAACCTTTGCTACATTACTACAAAATGACTTTAATAGACATTTGATTCTTTTAGATTATTTGAACCTGTGTAGGTATCTCCAGATTGTTACTAAATGTCTAAAAATATTTTCTAGTTAAATGCCAAATCATTTAAATATGTGTAGTGCTTTTCATTCTTCATAACAAAGCATTTCAGAACCTTATCTAAATATATAATACTAAAACATTACTCTGAAATTACATAAACTTTCAAAAATACAACAATTACAGATGCTCTAATTCCCTATTTTTCTCTTATCTCTCTTTAAACACTCAAGTTGGGATTTTCCTGACCTCTTCCTCTTCCTCACTATTGAGTCATTCACCTATTCCCACTCACCACAAAGGCTATCCCAGGCTTTCAGTGAATTCCTGAAATGCCAGCACAGTGCATATTGTGTTTCATGAAATGTAAGAATCAACTTCAGTTACCGTTAGAAAAATATCATTACGTTTTGAAAATATAGCAGGAGTCAGTCATTACAGTGTGTGGCAATTGTATTTGACTTGATGAGGGCACTTTCCTCTTCTTATAAGACATTGTTTAGAGGTGCTATTTACAAAGCAATAATTTGAAATATATTGACTCATAAGTTAGGTAGATTTTTTTTCTTGTCTTTTATTTTGTTGGAAAATACAGACAGCTTTCTTTGATATATTTTTTAAAAGCTTACAATAAGTAGATCATATTTAAAATTACCATCTATTGAGTCTTCTAGTAGATTTGAAAAGCTTTGCAATTACACATCAATAAAATACATGAATATAAAATATAAATATGAATATGAGGAACATACTGGAGATGGTTTGTTTTTCTATTACACCCACTCATATCTTTTCATTCAGAAGGCTGACTAGCATTCTGATTAAACTGTTCATAAAGCAATACTAAAAGACAATGGAATTGTAACCCATTATTCAAAGGTTAGAGTTGGTCAAGGACACTATAGTTGGTGAGGAATAGCTGGGTGCCACTGATGATAAAAACTCCCATTTTTCCACCTGAAAATCTTCAACCACGTGACACTTAGATAAAATATCTGAAATCATCTCCTATGTGAAGAGTGCTCATTGACAAACCATGCGGTTACAGTGCCTCTGCTTTGGTAAAATCATCTCTTCCTTAACTATAAGGGCAGCATGAGATGCAGTTACCATTTGTTAACACTAAACGTTGGGCATTCTTTAAAAGAAACTTAGTGGTACCAAACAACCTTCTCACTCAGTTATATAGATGGATAATTATAACTGTTACAGTATGTAACGGGTTGCAATTTCTTTACAATTCAGGCAGGTTCATCTTGTCCCCAGCTTTGGAATCCTTGGAGTTGATTCAGAGTGGCAAGCAGAGAAAGGCTTCGGTTTCCCTGTCCTGACAAGTGCTTAGAGATGGCCTTTGAAGATAAGGAAAAATTAGCTTTGTTAATTTACTTTTAAGGACAAAAAGCCTACATTATAACACTGGATGATAGAGCCAAATAATATTGTAGACTACTCCTTTTGATGAAATAGATAGTTCTGGGCACTTCATTTAGTAGGAAGAAGAAGAAGACCATATTTGGCATCAATTTAGGAGCATAAGGATTCAGATGTTGGTCAATGGAAAAATGATGCAAAGGCAGACAAAAATGAGACAAGTAGGTTTGGTAAGGAATTTATTTTGCTTTTGAACTATCTTTAGTGAGGAGCTAGGTAGACACTTAGGACTTGAGCCCCAGCTTCAGAATGTACCAATGGCTGAAGTCAAGGACGGCAGTATCATTCATTAAAGAGGATGGCTGGACACAGGAGAATAAAATTGCGGGATGCTTTCTTTTATTTATCAAAAGTGTTTGCATTGCTAGCCTCAAGACTGCTTCATGTAGTGTCAGTGAGATTACATTAAATTGCTTTCCTCATTCTAAATGCTCTAATGTAGTATTTCCAACTGTGGTTTCTCTTTTATTATAGTACTTTCTGTTATGTAAGAGAATGGTGGCTGTTGTCGTGAATGCTAGTTCCAAACTGCCAAATCCTGTGATGAAGATAAGGCTTGGAACCTTTTCTACCTATATTACTTTGCCACAGGTCATAAGAAGACTTGAAAGATTTTATAGTAATGGAAGATATATTTGTATAAGGTATTGAATGTTTTTGAACCACAGTATTGGACCTTGCATCCCATAGTGGCATTGCTACTTTCAAGTAGATTTCTCAATGAACATGTGCTAATTTCAGGATGGGATAAAATCTGAAGGCATCTAGTTAGCTCATCTACTTTGAGCAACATCCCTAATGCATATTTGATCAGCTATCATAACAGTCAGGTTCGTGGTTTCTCACTGGCTCCTTCTATTAATTCTGAGGCTTCGTAGCAAAGGGAGTATATTTTCCCGGTATTTTAAGAACTTGGCAGAAGTATGAGTTTAATTTAGCTTACCTTTGAACTCCTTTCTAAAATTAATGTGTATATTCACTCCCCAAAATTGTTTCTAGAAATATGCTCCTGAGCATAGTTGTAACTGTATCTCAATAGAAAGTGCACTCCCGAAAGTGACTGGTATCACAGCCCTCGTTTTATCACTATATAATAAAAACGACTACCGCAGAATGTAGAGTACCAGAATCCATGAGCTTGTTTTACATCACCAGCTCCCTGTAAGAAAAAAGATTACCACTTCTCACAGCTACAAAGAAACCTTACAACTAAAGAGTATAATCACCTTGACAAAAGCTGTCATATACACACAGAGCATGTGTCATTCCAATAGAGAGGTGGTAAACTAATATGTCCTAAGTATGTTAAATACCTCCTGACAAAGGACAGCTTTATAACTGTCAAGGCCACTGCTGCATTGTATATATTTTCTTTAATACACAATTGCATTTCTCTATTAAAGTGAATATTATGGTAACAATAAATAAATTCCTTACATAATAACTTCTCACCTCTCAGTAGAAACCTGTTCCTTGAATATGTCCACAAAATAGCCTCATTTAACTGTCACATCCTTTCTAGATGGAATATAAACTTTCATTTTACCCATATCTTATCATTTATTATTTACTCTGTTATCAGAGAGATGATACTCAGTTCCTAGTTTGCAGGTCAGGTTTAACTTCAAAGCCGGCACTTTGGAGAGTCTCCCTCTTCCCACTCCAGCACATTGGGCACACAAGACGTTGTGTTTTCAATCCCACTTTAGACTTTCGTAATCCCATAGCTTCCCTTTGTCCTCTTCCTTCTAACCTTCCCAACAGACAGTTTCTAAACAAAGTTGTAGATCTTTATTTTTTTATCACAAGCACTAAAATCACACAATTTATTTGATATGTTCTAAAATCCTTCTCCCCAAGTATGTCTTTACGTATTCAAGACAAGATTTATTTAGGCATGAAAGTTTGGGCAAAACTATAATTCTGGAGTTAAATGTCAAAAGCCTTGTAGATAATTTACAATCACAATTGGCATTGCCCTGAATTTTTTTTTTTTTTACCCAGAAAGCTATCTTTATGATGTTTCATACAATCTATTATTTATATTACTTTCACCATGAACATTAATAATAACCTCCACTCTGAATTTTTGCTTTATGGGACGAGATACAGGGGTTGCTGATGCTGAGTTCATACCTGGAGATCTTTAAAAATAAAAACAAGACAAAATGACGTAATCTCTGGAAATAGGCCTCAGAGAGTCTTATTTTTAAACCTAGTCTGATGACTCTAAAACACAGCTGAAAATGATATACTGTCAGACCCTTAATTCAAGAATAGCCTTTACAGCTGAGTAACTGTTGAAGACGATACTAGTTTTATGAGTGTGTGACAGAGAAAATAAACCTGTGTGAAGCATGATAAGGGATGAGGCATGTACCATCGGAACAGCAGAAAACCATCTCTGTGCACACACGGTGTTGTTTTCCATAGGAAACTGATAAACTCAAAACACTGACTGTTGGTTGCAAGCAGGACTATCTGAGAGAGAATCAATCACTTCATTCTAAAAAAAGGGGGGAGCCAAGTGCCTGCAGGAAGGCCTGATAGTGACCTTACCAGATGCTGGATCCCTGCAACATTGTCTTTGGGAGAAGGTGATTGCACCGCTGTAGTAGGAGAGACAGTCAACAGAGCAATTGTAGAAGCAAAATGAGGTATAAGTCACACTCAAACTGTGTTCCAAAGCTACTTAATAATGAACAACTGCTGGTTTGGGATTTTTGTTTTGTTTTGTTTTGTTTTGTTTTGTTTTGTTTTGTTTTTAGTTCTTACCCCTCCTTGATGTCAGGAAAATCTTAATGGGGAGGCAACTGCCTAACAAGATGTAAACATTCCTTTCTTTTATGGTCTCTGACTAGCTTGGATTGACTATGGTGATCACTATCACAGCTATAAATAGCACGGGCTACACTTTATCCAATGGATGGAGTTTTGTGGAAGATCATGAATTTGCAGACGCCCTTATTTCACTCATCCTCTGCTATTCTCTAAGCTGTTGTCTTCATTAACTCTTATTTATTATTCTTTTCTAGTCCATGCAGAAATTTCAAACCTTGCCATAAATTAAGGAAAGCTCCATGTACAAACGAGGTGGAAGTCTGGGCTTCCTGTCAGATTTCACTGTGCTTGTTAAGGGGGCTCTTTGGGAAAATTTGGGTTGCAATGAGTCACTAGGCCAAACCCAATAACCACAATTGCCAGAAGTAATTAGCCTGAAGAAAGCCAGGCTTCTTGGGAGGAGGGTCATCATAGCATGCTTGAGACATTGCTGCGTGGTCAGACCTAGTTACTTGTCCCTAAGGATTGGGAGCAATCATAAGCTACAGAAAGCAGGAAATCCACAGAAAACAATGCTTTTCCACCAACTTTCTTCTCAATAGGTTATTCACCCTAAGCATGCACAGATGAAAATATATCATAAGCACTGCCGGAGGCACTGTGCACGTTACAGTCCCCATAAGCGACCTGTCTGTCTTCAAGAGTCAAAACCACACCTGTCACTACCTCAGGTCTGCTCCTCCTTTCCTGCACAGATTAAAAGAGCCCCAGCAATTCAGTCTTTGTGAAAGAATTATCTGGGGGAGGGGGGGAGAACGGAAAGAGAAAGAAAGAAATCCTCGTAAATATTCTTAGGTCAATTTAGACATAATATTAGTGAAAGGACAATTATCTATAAGAAAATGGTAACCCATTATTGCAAGACGGGAATGCTAAGATATGCACCTAGAAAAGGGCTAAGGGCAAATCTAGAATTCCTTGTACTAAAATTAAACTCTTTTCGAAACCTAATATCAAAGCCAGTAGCTACACATGATCAAGAAAGAAGTGTGGCTGTCCTTTGAAAGTTTCAGTATAAGAAACAAAAAGATCGTTAAGTGTTTCCATTCAAGAAGCACAGATGGATCTATACTCAATAATCCAGAGACAACTTGGCTTTGAACCCTCTGTCTTTGCCTGGAATACTCAGTGGCTACCACCTCATACAATAGAACTTTAACTGAACAAAACCTCAAAGCTTCCAAGACTCGTTGTCCTCAAATTTTCAAATTTTTTCCTAATTTGCAATGACTTTCATTCTATCCCTTTACTACTTTGGCCTCAGGTTACTACTAGATCTTTGTTTAAACATATGGAATCAAAAGTCAAAAGTCAAATATTTTAAATATACAAATTCATTTGCTTGTCAGATTTATTTTTTATTTTTATTTTTTGCAACTGGCAATCTCCAGGTCTCTTGGCAGATGCATTCTGTCCTTATATATAATATGTATGCGTCCTTGTAATGAGGTGCGGTGAACTGCTTGTTATTTTGACCAATATAGGAAAACCATACATTCCATTGCATTTGGTTTGCATTTGACAGTAATCTGGAAATAGAAACATCCAGTCTTTCTTTCCCAGTTGGGTTACAAAGGTGCTTTTAATGATTCCCACGACTCCAGCCATCTTCAGCATTCAGAGACACACTGAGAACCATGTGTCAATGACTTTGATATACTGTTAGTGATCTAAAGGAAATGTGACTAATTCTGAAGATCCTCATGAAACAGTTCTGAGCCAAAGACCTTAATTTAAAGCTTACTGGGGGGAGAAGTGATACAGCGCAGTACAAACCTGTTGCATTTAGGTTGGTATTTATCTCAGTGGATGGGAGTCTGCTCCCAGCATATAAAGCTTGCATACTGATTCCAGGTAGCAACTGACTTTAGAAGCATTGCTCAGAATAAGTTTGAAAGTTTAATGTTTCAACATACTTACTTCTACACGTGTCTTTCTTTGTGGACAATTTATTGAGTCTCCAAAAACGATGTGTTTTCTCTTCTCTAAACCTGGAACCAATGGTCATTTTTACAAGAGCAATAAACTAAAGTGGTTCTTCAAATATCTTACTTGACTTGCTTTTCATAACTGAAGTATCCTCTGTTAATATAAATGCTTCAATTCTAGCAGGAAGCTCCCTAAAATTCAGAGCTGCTTAAAATTATATGACCAGAAATCCCCTTTCTCCCCCTCTACCCGTCCTCTCCTTCTGGGAATATACCAGCGGTTTCTCACCATTCATTCTGACAACTGTTCTGGTGTAAATATTTAAAGAAATCCTTTCCATTAGAGATTAAACAAAGGATAAGTAATTGCTCTGCAATGATAGATCTTTATTAATGTTTGCAATAGCAGATCTTATGTCATCCGATCCATAGACGCTGACACCCTCAGGAAGGAGCAAAGGAAAAGGAGCCAAGACAGGAATTACAATATACTGTATGCAATCCCAACTGCAAAATACTGATTTTCATTTATCCTTCCAAGGCTTATGTTTAAATAATGCACATAGTGTAGAGAAAAATGAATTTGTTAAAGTTGGAAATACCAAAAATGAGTGACCAGTGATTAAACTGACTGAAAAGGTAGAGGCAAATTACAAATCTGTGTATCACTTAAACAGCCCCTTGCCATTTCCTAATGTGCTCATCAGACTTAAGCAACATGTGTGAGATCTGCACTGACATAAGCTCTGGTTCCTCTATTATTGCTCAAGAATTAGCATTAAAAAGGGTAAAGGCTGACCTCTCCTGCTTATATCCAATATCAGTTGTTAAAAGAGTGTCACTCTCAGTTTGGAGAAGCAAGCTTCCAGTATTGTCTTTCTGCATTTCTTGTCCACACAGATTTTCATGTAATAGTACACACCGGCTTCCATCAGCATCAGGGGGATTGGTTACAGAGTCCAGACCTCAGGTGCTCAGCTCTCTTATGGAATCAGAGGGTGGTATATATGGCTCATACATATCCCCCGGCATATTTAAATTATCTCTTAATGACCCATATTACTTAATACTTATAACTAGTTCTTACGATGCATCGTTTAGAGGAGAATAATAAAGAAAAAGGCTAGGCAAGTTTCGCACCGACACAAGTTTTTGAAAAATTTATTTGAAGTTCTCAGTAGACCATATATTTTCATGGATGCAGAGGCATAAGTAGATTAGTAGGTTAGGCATAACATAGCTAAGCAATTTAAACTATAAAGAACGTCACGGGTTGAATGTCAGATTATCAATGATCTTATAATGTGGGCTGGAAAATAAGCACATGCCTTGGAAAACATGTTTGTCCTTCCTTTGATGACACTAAAATATAAGAGTTTGTATATTTGAATTCAGCTTAATCATTGTCAATTCACAACCTAAGAGTTATTGTTGCTCTATGATTTTTTTCTTTATAAAGTAGGATTTTGAAGAAATTTACATTAATATTATTTCTTATAAAAATTATAGAACTCAGATGTGCAGGTGCACATTTGTAATTGCAAAACTCAGGAAACTACAGCAGATAATTTTCTGTGAGTTCAAGGTTAACCTAACAACTGTCTCAGCATCTATACTGAGTTTGTTTCTTCCTTGTCTTTGATGTGAAGTGTACAGTATTTACTAGACTAGTTCACGTTTGAATCCTGGTTCTATAGCATTATTTGGTAACGAAAATAATAAACAGGATCTGTGTGATACAAATGGAAACCTCATAAACTTCATTGTAAGAGACTCGTGCCTTTTGACTGCCCTTCTCAAAACCTGTGTTTTCTTGAGTTTTGACTACAGTAAGAGAAGACTCAGAGGAAGGAGGCAAAGAAGTTTGATTTCTAATTGATAGACATAGTTTCACAAATCATTTAGTCTGTGATTACGTTGTAGCCACTGTAAAGCAGGTCTAGTACTTCTTCATTTGCTTGAGAGTAGGCTACTGACCTTAAGTCCCTTCAAGAGTGACATCAAAGAGTTTGTTTGTTTGTTTTTTGTTTTTGCTTTCTCAGCACTTGCTCTAATCACAAAGTTATCTTTCAAAGTTTCATAGATATGGAGTTAGGGCTTCAATTTACAAATATGTATTTCTTTGTATTTTTAGACTACATTTTAAGAAGATAAGCAGAAACAAATCTATTGGGGAATAGTACAGGGAAAAATAAAACTCAACTTAGTCCTCATTAAAATACCATGCATTTCACAGAATAGCTCCTTATTTAAAATTTATCATGTTCCGCAGTAAATAAAGTGACTAAAACATACCAGAAAATTACTCTTGTTGTATTTTGACGATGTTAAAATATTGAGTTAAGAAGCCTGGTGTGTGTGTGTGTGTGTGTGTGTGTGTGTGTGTGTGTATAAAAGTAGAATGGTTAGGTACCATTTCTAAGCCATGACATGCACATTTTTTAGATATGTTTGAATAGAAATGGGAATGATATTTGCAATGAGTAAGTCTAAGTCTTATCCAGATATTTATCTGGAGAGCAGCATTGTGGAGATGAAGCACAAAGATGGGAGGAAGCGCAGACTAAAACAGTGGAATTTATGAGGCCTTTCAGCATTTTCTTGTCTTACAATTTATGGCCAATGAATAGGAGTCATCACTTAGTGTGACCTTTGTGACAATCACAGGAAGTATGTTATGCGTACTGTAAACGTAGTTGGCATTGTTAGGTAAAGCTTGTAATGGAGTGGCATAGTTTGGCTGAGCAAATTTCCATTTTGGGTGCACTGATTAATTTCTAGAGCTGAACTTTCACACTCCTTCATTAACTGGAATTGCTTTTACCAAACAAACACTAAAATATTTTATGTTTAAAAATTGTGCATTTTTGTTCATCAATCCAAGGCATTTCTCAAACCTTTTATGGTAACCCACCCCTTGATCACTACATGAAACATAAAACCAGATTTACTTAAAGCCCTAGCTTGGCAAATGCACATCAACATGCTATTTGGATGTCTACTGTAAGTTTGTTGATGAGCTTTCTAACACCAGATTATAGCTTTAAAGAGGTTCTTTCCTAAAATATAAAGGCATGAAATCAATTTGTCTGAGATCTTTTCTATTGTAATTTACAATTAACTCATGAAGGATTTTAAGTAAAGAAACTTTTTGCATGTGTTATTTTGTGTTACCCCATGCAACAAATATATGATACATAGATAACCATCTGATAAGTAAAAAGTTGAAGGAGATCAAAAGAATACAGACATTAAAGAGGCAAAATTTAACCTAACAGCCTTCACTGTGACACTCTGCTTGTCATTAGGCCTACCAAAGAGGATAGTCCAGAGGCAGGGGAGGCTAAAGGAGGACATCCCTCATCTGTGGAGATGGGAATACTATTTTTGCTTCATTAGACAAAAGTCAGTCTGAGACAAGGAATAAACCTGGATAATTGGCAGGGTTGTTGCTGGGAAGTAAAAGGACATTACACTGTCTTATAGCAGAAGATCAATGAGATCAGAGCTGGCGTTTCTAAATGGTTATTCTGGTTGCTAATTGGCATCAGTGGTATTGGTGAGAAAGGAAAGTTATAAGCTCTGTTCCTTACAGACAACAATGTGTAGAAAAGGCAGATTGGAGGCAGGGTTCAATAGGGTTCCTGGATTTCTGATTTTAGGAACTAAATGGTGATAATTGTTGCTACAAACTTAATATCTTTGTTTAATTTGTAGCCCTTTTGAAGAGAACTACCTGTTCTTCCACTGTAGAAGTACTGCACATGCAGCAAATCATTTCCTTGCTGAATGGCAGCCCCTCTCAAGGTCACAATAGGCTACTTCCCTGATCTATCATTTATGATGAAGCACCATTTTTGAAAGCAGACGATTCTTACCAAATTATCAAACTTGTCATCAATTAGCAGCTTACCATTGAGAATGTTCTTATTTCTATCCTTGGGATGAAGGGCCTTCTAACTCTTTCTAGGCTGGTAAAGTACCACAGTGACATTGTCATCAGCAGCCTATTTCACTGTAGTTTGCATGATATATGGAGACTGTCACATCATTACCTGAGTTGCTCAATATACTTTTAAAATGGACAGAGCAGATTTAGCTACGTAATCTAACTAAATCCAGAGATATCATTTCTACAGTATTTTATTACAAGCCCAGTAAGCAGCAAAAAAACATATCATGAAAGAAGGGCGTTTACTTTTTCCCCAGTGCAAGTATGTGAGTTTTTCTACACTGCATAGATCCCCAAATATTTCCACTGAAATATTTCATAAATTCTTTGGGTTTGGCTTCAACATCATTTAGGCTAAGGGAAATATTTGTTGTATGTGAGATTTTTACTGGATGAGAAGAAATTTACTGGCAGATCATTAAGGTCCTGTTCAATCACATTCCCATCAGGGGAAGAAAGAACTATCTAGGCCATAGCACCATGTTAAAGGAAAAGAAGAAGAATATGGGGCTCTATATAGGAAGACAGTTTTAAATAAATATTTCTATACTTCCATAATAATGATTATGTATATAATCCATAGGTATAATTAATAAATACATGAATATTTATCAAATTAGGCATGTATGCTTTTATAACTTAGGAGTTAACAAGCTATGCAGATCTTAGTGTTCTCATTTGAAAATTTATGGAGAAGATTTATAAGACCCTATTAAATTCCATACTAGCAGCATCCTCATGAATCTTCTTATTGCATATGTACCTAGTAATTCTATTTACTTTCTCTCTCCCCATCTTTCCATTTATCTGAGTACTTTTCCTCCTAACTGATGACTAGAGCATGTAAATACCACAACAATCAGTAATTTGTCATGTCCTTATTTCTGTTGCAAAAAGCTTCTAACTTATATAGATGTAGTATTTTCTAGATAGAAAAACAGAAATAATTTCTTAAGCCATCATATGCTTCTTGAGCCAAAGACCAAGATTTATCACAATGCTATCTGCAGTTCTGGGAGACTACTATCAGCAATAGCTGAAACTCTTCATTTGGCAAAGATGTGATTCTCAAACCATGTGGTTAATCCACCCTTTGTGTCAGAGTCACCTGTAATGCTTCTTCAAAATAAAGATAATAAAGTCTACCTTTTCCATTCCCAAATCAAAATTTTTAGAAGTAGAACCTAATCATTTGAATTTTAGACACACCCTTGGGCCATAGAGACACAAATACAGACTATATGTTCTTATATGTGCACTGGAATGTTGGTAAGCTTGAAGACCTGAAAAGGATTTCAGATCCTTTTGGAACAGGAATTATAGGCAGTTTTATGGGGCTCAATATGAATTCTGGGAACTGAACTCAGGTACCCTGAAAGAACTTTATCTGCTTTTAACTACTGAGTCATCTCTTCAGCCTCACTGTTAATATTTTTATTATTCATCTCATCTGTCTCAGTCTGGTAAGGTCCATGTCTTTGGTGAGTTGTTAGCCCCACAGTCATTCCTTCCTGGATGTGTTAATGGGTCATCAGTAATACTCACAGTCTTTTTTTTTTTTTTTTTTTTTGTGGTCCTTACAAAGCAGCTTCTTTCTCTGGCTCTTAGTAAATTTCTGCCTCCCATGCAACCAAAGAAGTATTAGCATACACCCTCTTTCCATTCTTTAGTATTGGCTAAATCAACCAGCTATCTCAAATTCACACAGAAAGAGACAGACTGTGTGGTACAACAAATTATCTTCTACTTGTGGGTTCCTTTCTTTGCAACAGGGTCTCACTGTATATCCTGGCAGGCCTAGATTTGGTATATAGACCAGGCTGAGCTTAAACTCACAGAGGCCTACCAGCCTCTCCCTTGAAAGTGTAAAGATTAAGAAAGTGTAAGGATTAAGGAAGTGTAAGGATTAAACATGTTGACTGCCACACCCAACTAGACTTAGGATTTAATATTTTTTTTCTTTTACTAGTTCCTTGAGAATTTCACAAAGCATACCTTATTCATAGTCATCCCTCCTCACACTTCCTAAATCCATCACTCTCTCCCTACTCAACAAACTTGTTTGAGGACCTGCACTGTTAGGGAAGTTGATTTCCTGATCCAAGCAGCTGTCAATTGCCAACAGCTCCTTGGCTAGGGATAAGACTTCATGCCCACCTCCCATTTCCATGCTGGGATTTGGTCTGCCAT
The DNA here is from genome assembly GCF_000001635.26 of Mus musculus. Classification (NCBI taxonomy): domain Eukaryota; kingdom Metazoa; phylum Chordata; class Mammalia; order Rodentia; family Muridae; genus Mus; species Mus musculus. The sequence goes on along the minus strand of NC_000076.6, from coordinate 29,518,234 downwards.
GAGCCGCCTTGGGTATGCTGCTGCAATTACTGTGAGTTAATATGTGCAGGTGCCTTTCTGCATCTTGAGGACACGTTGTCTTGTATTCACCCACCACTTCTGCTTCTTTTATTCTTTCTGCCCCTCTTCCACAATGATCCCTAAGCCTTGGTAGAAGAGGATGTGATAGAGATGTACCATTTTAGTAACTTGGATACTTGTAGTTTTCCATGTTAATCACTGTATACTGCAAGTAGAAGGTTCTCTAATGAGAACTGAGAGATGCACTAATCTATATGTATAACAATAAGTCAAAAGAAGGTGGGTTAAAACTATGTCTATTTAGCAGAATAATAATAGTAAGTTCTTCCCTAGGCCTATGATTTATCTAGTCACAGGTTCTTGGTCCAACACTATTGTTATGTATGGAGTTTTTTTTTGTTTGTTTGTTTTTTGTTTTTTTTTTATTGTACAGCATAACTTAAATCACTCAGAAAGTTAGTTACTCCCATGGTGTTCCTGTCTCTACTACATCAGTGGATGCTTCTTTCCAAACCATTCATTTTTATAGCTCAGAAGAGTCATACTTTGGTAAGATGGATGATTATTTTGTATCTTCTAGTAACATGTAAAGCACCTTCTAGAACTATAAAGATTATCCTGTAAGGATGAAGCTTCCAAGTGAGTACCATCTTGATTTTTTCATGTTCTATCACTCAAGTACATTATCTCTTCAGCAATAGGGTCTTACTTTAAAGTTCTGGGGGGTAATTAATGTAGCATTGGTATTACAATATAGCAATAACATTATTCTATAATCTTTGATTGGAGTCTATGTGTTCTCAATTGTTAGCAACTCCAAAAAAGGGTATAGCTATTCCTGGCACGGTTTTTTGTTGTTGTTTTGTTTTTGTTGTTGTCGTCTCCTTTTGTTAGTTTCTGGTATCTCATAGGGGGCACTGTCATCCTGTCAAAAAGGGGCTCCATCATAACTTTGCATGTGTAATCTTTTATAGTGGTAGATAGCTTCCCATGTGACCTTTCCGAAGATCTTTAGTGTTATTCATGCCTCCCTCTCCCTTCTTCTAAACTGTTAAGTCACCTCAACCCCAATTTTACCTTTTTTGTTCCATTTATCCCTCCAAACCTTTATATTATTTTTCCTTTCCTTGAATAACCACAAATGCTGGCTTGGATGAGGGGGGTGGGAAACACTTATTCACTACTAATGGAGTACAAATTGGTGCAGCCACTCTGAAAATCAGTGTAGAAGGTCCCTAAAAGTCTGAAAATAGATCTATCACCTGTTTCACCATTGCTTTACTGTAATAACCAGTAAACGGAAATAGCCTAGATGTCCATCCATTAATGAATAAATAATGAAAATGTGACATATTTACACAATGGATTACTATTTAGCTGCTAAGAAAAGGAAAATTATGAAATTCACAGGTAAGTGAATGAAGGTGGATGCTGAGACCAATTCCTGAAAGACAAACATCACATCTATCACTTGTGGATCTTTGAAGTTTCAGATACTTGCATTGGATTTGTAATAAATACCCATGGAGGTCAAATTATTGCTAAGGAACAGTGGTGATAGTGTGGGGCTTCCAGGAATGGAAGATAGAAGGTAGTGGTGCTTAATGAATTTTTTAATGAGTGTCTATACAAACATTAGGTACTTTGCACAATGTCAACCTTCTCTCAGAATTTATCAAGTAGATGTTCCTGTACCACAAATAGACAACCTTAGCTTCAAAATGAGCAAGCAACATATGCCAAAATAAATAATCAGATTTTAACTATCTTGACACAGGTAATTTGTTTTACCCATCTTTTTGTGTTTGCTGGCTAGCAAGGATAAGGTGTTGAATAACCTGATTTTTAAATAAACACTTGGATTAAGAGATAAATGTCAGTAATTTAGCTAGAAAAAAAAAAGAAGAGAGACCTGGAATTCCAAACCAGACTGTGATCTGAGAGGCTGTACCCACCACTCTGTTGGCCTCCTCTGGGAAGTGTGCAGGGCTCCTTTCCAAATGAGGCTCCAATGCAGGGAGTGCATATCAAGGGTTGCAAAGCATCTTGCTCAGAAAGGTGCATCTACTCTTCTGTTTCACCAGTGGTTTCACGAATCTAGGAGAAATAGCCACTGATTTTTCTCTCTCAGAACTTTAGGTGTGACACATAAAGCCATGTATTTTTGTTTAATGGTATGCTTTCTATTTGCACATCTTCTTGTGCCTATTAAAACACCGCAAATCTCTGCCTGCTGTTTGCTTATGCTAAGGCTTCGGCCATCAGATATGCTACTTCAGCATGCTATGTGGCATGAAGATCCAAGTTTATTCACAATATAACAAAGTAGAGTTTGTTTTTTCGTACAGACTGAAGTTTGTTTCGTTCAAGAATGTGAGTTGGTAGTTATGGCTTCACACCCATGCAGGGTCAGTACCATTAAATGATCACATTTTCTGTTTATGTTGACTTCTAATTATTTCTCCCATTAAAAAAAAAATGGAAAGGTTCTGTTAGCCAAGCCAGAGCACATAATGATTCCCACTGTTGGATGAACACTGTTGGACCTGTCTCCTGAAAAAAAAAAAAAACGCTGTTATTTACCACCCACAAACTCATCAACAGTCCTGGCTCTCTGCAGGATCTGGATTCTCAGCCCTCTCCAACCCCTCTTGTCCTCTGTTCACCTCCATTGGGAACATGGCCACTTGGAGAAAGGGAACCTTCCCCTCCCTTAGAAACAGCTGGGAATGCTGACTCAGTACCATACATTTTAACCCAGAGCAGAGCGTGCTCACTTTGTAGTAGAGTTTCTATTTGTGGTTAAGGAAAAGTCCCTTCACTTTTGATCCTTCAGATGCCTTTGATACAGTTTCAGCATCATACTAAACCAGCAGATCAGACTGGCTGGGCACAAGGCAATTAATATGATTATTCCTACTAATCACATAGACTTTGAAATCCACCCATGGATTATTAATCTTTTAATGAATAAAATAACATATGGTGGAGATTCTTATGTAAGTCTTATTAGAATTGAAAGCCACAGTGTTAGTGGCCTGAATTACTAGTCATTTCAATTTGCATTACTAATGGGACGATTTAGAAAATGCAAGAAAGGACTATATGTAAGACTTTTATTAAGTTTTTATTCTTTAATGACCTCTTGTATGTTTCACAACTTTCCTTTTCTCTTTCTCTATCACAAGCCCCAGATATACTCCACTAAAAGAGGAATGAATATTTAAAAGCCCCAAGCAAATTAAAATTACTGCTGGTGGGAGATAGAAGGGAACAGAGGGGAAATGGAATGTTCTTATATTTAAAAAAAAAAAAAAAAGGAGACATATACACAGGCTCTTAAAGGGTTGGAATTTAAATGCAAATCCCCAAGTTTGTGCCTAGTTACATTTCCTCTAATATAAAAATTAATAAAAGAACATATTTTCTTGTCCAGATCCATAAGATTAAGAAAATGAAAGAGATGGCACTATCAGACCAAATGTTTACAAATGTTTACGAAGTACAGTCTACATGCATTTGATCTGTGACATCAGTCATTTAAGGCAGGTCTTTGGGGTCTGAGCCCACCCTCTTCTGACACACCACCTGTCAGTCACAGTGCTGGAGCCTCCTAGGTTCCTTTCACGCTGTTCCTTGTAGCCAGTTCCTACTCACTGCTGTCATCTCTGCACTTGGTAGACACTTCCTCGGTTGTTCAAGGATGGTTTCCAGGGTTTCTCCTTACCATCCAGGCTTCAAACAAAGAATAACTTCAAAATGTCTGATCTCATCACCATGTTTACAGTAGCACCTCTAAGTGATTCTATGTGTATTCACCTGAGACCAGGACAATGTGTATTTATCTAACTCTCTATTATATAACTACCAGCAGGTTAACATAGTGACACAAAGAGCTAAAGAACCTTTACCCATGTATCCTCTGTATCATACAACACAAGGAGTTCTTACTTTTCTTTAACTAAAACATTAATTTATAGCCTTTTTGCTGCATCGATGTATAATGTTTCCATTCATCTCCAAGCTTACTTCTAACTAGCAAGTATTTCTATCTTGATCCTGCTATCATGGTGTAGGGGTGTAAAACAGTGTTGAGGCTGGAAAGATAAATTGGTAGTTAAGAGAGGCCATTCAAACATGACAACCAGACTTCAGATTCCAGAGTCAATGAAGATGCTGAGTGGATGTTGTATCTGCCTGCAATTAGAAGACCAGTTCTCAACAAGTAGGTGGTGACCGTCTGAGGGCACTGAAGGACTCTTTCATAGGGGTCACCTAAGACCATCAGAAAACACAAATATTTACATTAGGATTCATTAACAGTAGCAAAATCACAGTTATGAAGTAACAAGGAAAATAATTTTATGCTTGAGCAGTGGGGGTGGACCACAACATGAGGAACTGTATTAAAGACTAGCAGCATTGGGAAGGTTAAGAACCACTACCCCGGTGCCCTTGACTGCAGAGACAGAAGATCCCTAATGACAGCTGGCCAGTGAAACCAAATCTGGGAACTCCAAATTTGATTGAGGGATCCTATCTCATTGAATAAGGTGAAAGCAACTAACATGAGATTCCCCATACCAACTGCAGGTCTCCATATGTACACCCCCCCCCCCAACACACACACACAAACTCACACCACATACATAAAGAGGAAAAATAGCATTGTTATATTTCATTAAATTACTGTACATATTAAAATAAGCTTTTGTGCCTACTTTGACACCTATGCTTAATTCCTCCAAATTGTTTAAAAGGCTGTAAAGTTTCAACCATGGTCAGATTTAAGCTTTGACTAATGAATGAGAATTTAAAAATTCTCAATATTTTCTTTTGTGTTCACCAAAAAATGTGTAAGAGACTATCCAGTAATTCTATTTTTTAACACTTGATCTTCAAGGAACTGTGAATCAATCATCCCTAAATTTTCAGTTACCATAATGTCACTGTATAATAACACAAGGAGACCTGCTGCCACAGTCTTTTGGGGACTTGATTGTGTAGAAATACATTTCCTTACTTAGTCAAGATTAAACAAAAAACTTCTAGATAAAGAGACTACTAAAAGACATCTAGAAAAACCTTTTTTGTTTAGCTTTCTGTTAAATATCAGTTTAACACTTGCATTAAAAAACACAATTACACAGCCTTTTTATATTATGGGTGTCATTCATTCTTCAATCATACTGATTATTAAAAATCAATGCAATAAATGGTCACTCTGTATAGATGCCAGAAATTATCAAAGAGACTACCAAGAAATTATCAGACCAAATAAACTCCTTAAATTGAGGAACATTAAGTGTGAACAAGTGCAAAAAGGGAGAGAAATCTGAAGTGAATATGAAGTCTTTTCTCCTTCTCCTTTCTCTAAGGCCCCTGCCAGGGTTAGGGCTATGTTTTTGTTTGCTTGTTTCTTTATTTTTTTGGCTAAAGTGATATTTACCAAATTTGTGAATTCATTACATATTAATTATATAAATTGTAAAATTACAAAATTGCTCATATATAATGAGCACTTACATTGAATCCAATCAAGTCTGTTTTATGAACTCACAAGTAAATGAGGAGAGTAGATAATTGACAAAACACAATAGGTTACTTTCACATAGTTTAAGTAGATGAGAGTTAGACTTCCAGTTGAACATTAGAAATGGAATAAAGGCAGATCCCTGAAGCTTGCTGTGAATTTTCACACAAGAGTTCTTCATACTCAGTTGATTTGATGCATAATAAACACCGCGAGTCACAGGCTGAACTTTCTCAGCTAGATAGTCAGAAAACTTGGTCAGATATCACTCAAGAACACTTGGCATCAGACACTGGAGACAGTTTTTAAATGATGCATTAATCTACTATTTCCACACAGTTTTCATAAGATTACCATCTTATAGGATAATAGGAGGGCTTACAGAGGAAAGGGAAGGGAGAAATTTTATAATTATATTATAATCTCAAAAAATTTTAAGTTCAAAACAAAACAAAATAAAATAAAAAACGTTTTAAAATAGTTATTACAATGTATCTCTTTCTTATTTATAACTTAAGTAGTACTAATTTTGCATGAATGTCAAAAGATCCCAATTTGAATTCCTGTAAATTGTTTCCATTTTCTCACTCTCATCTAGCCCCCTTTATATTAGCATTTACCTCCAGAGAGAGTTAGCAGGAACAAAGATATATATTTCAATCCCTGATCTCAGCTATTCTTTGCTCCCTAATTTTCAGTTTTCTTCACACCTAGCTTAGAAATTAAAAAATGAATGATCATGATAACATGTACTTGTAGAGGAATTTTCCACTAATTAATTGGTTGGCTAATAAAGACAACAAGAAGCCAATCGCTGGGTGAATAGGAGAGGTGGGCCTTCTGGGTCAGAGAGAGGAAGAAATGGCCATTTTTTACAGTGAGGTAGGAATGAGACCAGGAACTGTTTGACCTGGTGGCGACCTCTGCCACCGGAAGATTTCCAACATAGAATAGTTGAGTTTAGGATAATAGATTCCGTGCCCAGTGGTTGTGTCATCTGTTGATTTTAAATTAAGATTGTTTGGTGTTTTCCATTCACGGGTGACTCGGGTGGGCCAGAGGGAAAGAGCATAGCAGGGGCATAATTCCGCCAGGCTTTGGAACAGGAAGATTCGGCTAAGGACTGAAAACGAGCGGAGAGGTAACCAAAGCAGAGTGCAGGCTGGTGACAGCGTTCCCACAGCTGACCACAGGGTTTTGGCCTGGCAAGAGAGCCATCTCAGAGCTCTGGAGAGGCAGAGCCAGCATTTGTGGGGGAGGAATTGGTTAGGAGAAACATACAGTCTTGGTCTCAGGCTACGCACTGGGCTAGGAACAGACAGAGAAACAATATTTCCACCAATGTTGGAAAGCCAGATTTAGCGTGGAGTCATTTTGTAAAACTACATGCTATATATACTTCCATAGGTTGCTGAACAGTTGCCATGGTGAATTCTATTATTTTATGAGAAAATGTGAAGTGTCTCAGAATGCTTCTCCCTTTCTACACCTTAACTAGCTACCACCAGAGAATCAATCCCATGTACACCAACAAACACTCCAAAGTAAACTCTGTTTCTGGTTATGTCATACTGTACCACATTTTGATAAGCAGACTCCCTTTTCCTCTCAACCTTGTTCTAATCCTTCACCTTCAAGCTCTCTCCCCCTAAGTAGTAACTTCTTATTCTCTCTTCCCACTATCAAGAACTCAAACTCCCAGCCGGGCAGTGGTGGTACACGCCTTTAATCCCAGCACTTGGGAGGCAGAGGCAGGTGAATTTCTGAGTTCAAGGCCAGCCTGGTCTACAGAGTGAGTCCCAGGACAGCCAGGGCTACACAGAGAAACCCTGTCTCAAAAAAAAAACAAAAAACAAAACAAACAACAAACAAAAACAAAACAAAAAACAAACAAACAAAAGAACTCAAAATCCCAACTTCCCAAATCCCTTTCTTGTCCAAGTTATTCTGCTGGTTACCATATTCATTTGATTACAGCACCTTGGTACTGTGGGAACATGCATCCAACCCTTACCATACCATTCTTAGCTTAATTTGAAGTTACTATGAGCACCTTACCTAGAATATCCCATCAACTATCTCATGATCTTCAGGTCTGCTAAGGTGTTAGGGAAAAACCATTTCAATAGACTGCAATACCCGGGGATCCATCCCATAATCAGCCTCCAAATGCTGACACCATTGCATGCACCAGCAAGATTTTGCTGAAAGGACCCTGATATAGCTGTCTCTTGTGAAGCTATGTCAGGGCCTGGCAAACACAGAAGTGGATGCTCACAGTCAGCTATTGGATGGAACACAGGGCCCCCAATGGAGGAGCTAGAGAAAGTACCTAAGGAACTAAAGGGGTCTACAACCCTATAGGTGGAACAACAATATGAACTAACCAGTACCCCCAGAGCTCGTGTCTCTAGCTGCATATGTAGCAGAAGATGGCCTAGTTAGTTGGCCATCATTGGGAAGAGAGGCCCCTTGGTCTTTCAAACTTTATATGCCTCAGTACAGGGGAACGCCAGGGCCAAGAAGTGGGAGTGGGTGGGTAGAGGAGTGGGGGGAGGGTCTGGGGGACTTTTGGGATAGCACTGGAAATGTAAATGAAGAAAATATACCTAAAAAAAGAAAAGAAAAGAAATCACAACATGTCATTTACCATATAGAAACCTGTCTTGTCTACAGAAATCTTGGCGTGTCATGGTCCACAAAAGGTTTCATACTGTAAATGCACCTTATGCCTCCAGTCTTCTTGATAGTCTGATTTGTTCCTGAAACATACACAACCTTGTATCAAGCTCATTCCAGTCTACTTGTTAACTGGAGCAATTGTGGTGTTACCTCTTCCTCCTCTAGCCTGACATCGTCATGTATGTGCTGATAAAGTCCAACTACTTCTAAAACAAAGTGGAAAGTCTTCTACGACACATCCCTTTCCTCTTTAGTGTCACAGTCTACAATGTCCATATACAATGGCAGTAGAAAGATATTATTTGACAAATATAATATATAAGGGAAAATAAACTTAATAGAATGGGGCAAAAGGGCAGGAGCATGACAAACTAAAATTCTATTTTTTTTTCCTTGTCTTAGACTCACAGGGTTTCATGGCTGGAAGAGTTCTTACAGGCAATCTAGACCAAAGTTTTCTGTGGTTTCCATATAAAAAGTAAAAGGCCTTAAGATGAAGTTTGGGAAATTTGTATCTAGTTGTGTAATACTGACTATAATTTCAGTGATCCTTATACAGCATTCATGAAACCATTCACTACAGTATTGACCCTTAAAAACAGGATGCCAGAATCTGCACTTCAGAATTGTAATGTCTGGCATTTCCCATGGCTATGGCCATTGAATCTTTCCCAAAGAAACATATTTGTGCTCAAACATTGCTGCCCATATCGTAAATTCTCTGATTACAAACCAGTAAATCTCCACCAAAAAGCTGGGACAACTGAACCTTCCTTGCTCCTCCGAAAACTTCGTGCATAATGAAAATATGCAGGAAGACTTGTTATTATCACAACTTGACTTGCATCAGTTCACTGGGGAAAGGCTTAGAGTCTCGGGGATTTGAGCAAGGTCTTAGCATATCCTACCATGTCACAGGAAGTTGTTGCCAATCATTAGACAAACTCAGACCTGACTCAGAAGTTTCTGAACATCCAAATCCAATGCTTTAAATGAAACATCTTAAGGAATTTGAGGCTCTAAATGTGTAAAACACATTAATATTAATAACTAATCTATTTAAAGTAGCTTCATAATTCATAAAGGCTTGAGGTATATAAACTTTCAAAATCACATTTTCCTTAAAACACTTAAGTGGTAAGGACATATCAGTTTGGACCCTTTTCATTGAACCTGGAATCACTGCTTGACTGACTTGGAAGCCATTAGTTTCTCAAGTATGATCTATTTTTCCATAGATGGGTTTTGTGAAAATCTTTCACAGGTTTCACTTGGACTTCGAGATTCTGACTTCAATTCTGATGGATTCTGAACACTTGCGGTTCTCCTATACCTTTTCTTTTGAGGGTATTTCCCTGCTTAAAATAGGTTCTCATTTTTCCCAAGCACTCCCCCACCCCTAGTCCCCTGTCATAAAAAATGACCTTCCTTGGAAAGGAGTTTCTGGTACAAATCCCTCAGGTCCCATAATGGCAAACCCTCCTCACCCACTTTATAGGACTGCCCCACCCTACAGAAGAACATGCACAGGAAAAGCAGCCCTCCCTTCCCCCACACATTTCCTCAGTTTATTTATGAAACATCTTGGAATGAGAGCGAGCTGCTTGTGGTTCCTGTGGCTTATTCAGGGATGGTTTCCTGCAGGCCAGGGAAGCGGGTCAACTGAATGACCTCTATGGAGCTAACTCCTATACCCCAACAGGAAGGATCTTTGTTATGGGTATCATTTCAGACTGTGCCTGGAGGGCTTTGTTGTTCCAATGAAGAGCTTAATAACCAATTATCACTGTGATTACAGACTAATATTATACTTGAAATATGAAATAATTCTTCCCGGCTCATGTTTTGAATACTTGATCCCTAGCTAGTAGGTGATAATATCTGGGGGAGAGATGGAGCCCTTAGGTGTGGCCTTGCTGGAGGAGAAAAATTATTAATATGGGACTTTTGAAGTTTATTTCCCAGACCATGGTTCTCCTCCTGTTCTCTGCTTCTTGGTGTGGCATCGTAAGACTGCAGGGCTTTGTTTCTGCAATAAAGAGCTTAATTATCAGACATCATTGCAAATACAGATTAATAGTGTCCATGTCTACTGATGTTTATACCTTTCTCTGTCAATAAAAGATGTCAGAAATATGCCAAGATACCTTTAGATACCTGTGTGTCAATGTTGGCTTCTCAACGGAAGATGGTTGACTTCCTAGAAAGTCCTATACAGGATTAGCTTATATTTTAATACAGAATCCATTGGGAAAGACGATACCTTTAAACACAGGCTACATGCAGCATGCTCCTTACTTGGTTCAGTCAGGTAACACATAATCAATTCCCATAACCAAGTTAACTGAGAGGAGTTCCAGTAAATGATGCCTCTAGTCTTTGTTTGCGTGTGTTCAGACTTGTCCCGGAGCACTCTTACATCATGCATTTATGACTTCGGAAGCCAGGAGTGTGAGGACAGTGACTCTTCCCCATTTACTTGAATGAGTTAAATTAATGGGGCTGGGGGCACAAAAACTCTAGGGCTTCTCTCCCAAAAAGCCAAAGTAGTAAACACAAATTCATATAAACTTACTGGTAAGACTTAGATGCAAAGTTTTACACTGTATCAAATTTAATGGTGAGAAGAAATATTTCAGAAAAGCACTGGGCAGTGGCAGTATGCTAATGTAGTTTCCGAATTAGTTTGATTTGGATTAAAGAGTAAAGTATTCTCTTAGGTCAAAGTTGAAATAGATGTTCCAGACCCAAGGTCTTTGTTCAACATCTTCACTCAAGTGCATGTTATTACACTTGCTGCTGAAGTCACAGACATGCTTATCGTCTGTGACACACACAAAATCAAGCCAATTTTACCAGTTTCATTGCAATAAAAAAATTAAAATTAAAAAAATAAAAAATAATAAAATAAAACAGGGGTTGAGAGATGGCTCAGAGGTTAAGAACACTGTCTGCTCTTCCAGAGTTCCTGCGTTCAATTCACAGCAACTATGTAGTGTGTTAATCCATCTATACTGCGATCTAATGCCCTCTTCTGCATTCAGGTGGCTGCTAGAGCATTAATATACATAAAATAAATAAACATACCTTAAAAAACCCCACAAAATTTTCAAACCCTATTTTCCTGCATGCTGATTCAGTAATTCTATTTTACTGAGATTTTTAAATGAATCATTTGAATGAAATATATTTTGAATGTTCAAAGGTGCAAAGATATGAGATTTCAAATTAAATATTACATATGGTTAAGGAAAATTCTGGACTTAAAAAAAAAGTAGGAAAAATAATCTTATCTCATTTGCCCACTATCATCAAGTCGAAAGGTAATTAAAGTAAAATACACACAGAGAGGGAAATGTCATTGAATCTTATGTCCACAGTCTAACCTCTCTTTTTGTCTCTCTGCTTTGCCTCTGCAGTGCATCCTAATGTCAGTCAAGGCTGCCAAGGAGGCTGTGCAACGTGTTCAGATTACAATGGCTGTTTGTCATGTAAGCCCAGACTGTTTTTTGTTCTGGAAAGGATTGGCATGAAGCAGATAGGAGTGTGTCTCTCTTCGTGTCCAAGTGGATATTACGGAACTCGATATCCAGATATAAATAAATGTACAAGTAAGTAGCCACACCCCTCTATAGTTCTCATTTTCACCTCATCCCGAGAGATGTCTCCTGATGAAAAAAGCTCCTAAGAAACCTAAAATACTCAAAAAAAAAGTACTAGTTACATAATATTAGGAAAAGACACACATAGACTTAGCCCTCAGGACAGGAACATTTTCACTACTAACTTAGAAACATCACTCAAGTTTTGTTTTTGTTTGTTTGTTTGTGTTGGGTTAAACAACCTAAATCCAGGAACAGGATTATTCCTAACTGGCCCTACAGAAAATGACTACAGGTATCAGAACCAATCGAGTTCCCATTACATATAAATATCCAAGCATTCAGTAACCGGAAGAATTATTTCAGCTATTTTGGCCTCTATAAGTTTCCAGTATAGCAATGAAAATATTTGCAGGTTGGAAATCAAGTTTATGAGGACTGTCATCCTGGCCTCAAAATTCCAGCCTCAGCAATGGAAACCAAGTGGCATTTGAAAGATTCAAATGAGGAAATATCCCTTCTCTCCAAATATCATGTGTCCTTCCACCAGTGGCTCCTTCCCTGCTTCCCTGCTGCCTACCTCAGAGTGTCCCAGGTCAGAATCTGTCTGGACAATTTTGTTCCTCACTGGCTCTTCTGGAACTTCTGAAGCTGCTTGCTCTCCCATTCAAGATTCTAAAGGCATCCCTTTCTCAGTGAGGTAGTGTAAGGTCCACTCCTCCAAAAGAACTGGCCTCGGCCATTTGTCAGTCATCTGTCCGTTCTGTTTTTCCTACATTTATCTGTGCTATTGTGATTCTTGTTTCCCAGAACACTTACAAGTCCAAAGCCAACTGTCCTTTAGCTTTCCTGTGTGACTGATTGATTCACTGCTAGATTTGAGCCTCAGTTACAGCACTTGTGAATAAGAGTCATTATAGTGACCACTGCATTGGTTTAAGCTAACATTTTGGTAACAATGTTGCAAAATACCCATAACAATCATGGTTCATGGTAATTACTACATAGGAGTCAGTTGCTGAAATTGTTTACTCTGTCTCCTACTAGAAGGTGAGCTTTGTGAACACTGGGCATCAACCCCATGAATGGGGTCAACTACAGTTTTTGACATCTAGTAGACAGTTAAATATTGAGTGAACAAATAATCCTTGAGAAGAGTATAAATGAATTATTTCAGTGTATGTTATTCAAATAACACAGCATTACTATCACTTAATGCAAAATGCTACTTGGACAAATGGACAGGTTGAGAGCTTCTTATATGAAACACCAGGAAACAGGGGTGATTCAGGGGGTTTTGGATTTGAGAATGGTTGTGTAGACATTACTGGCTAAATATCCCTAACCTGAACACCCAAAATCTATAACATTTTTTTTAACATGATGTCAGTCACCAAAGTGTCTCAGATTTTAGAAACTCTGTATTTAAATGCTGGCAATCAAGGGGCCCCAGCATATGTTACAAAGGTATTTGCGTGCTACAATACTATAATTTTTAAAGGATGCATATCAATGAGATGGCTTTGGGGGAGCCCTCAATTCAGTCTAGCAAAATAACACTGAACACTGAAGTTGATGCCAAAGTTGCATGTACAGTAGGAAGATGATCCAGCAGTAGTTTGGAGAACATGACAGAGTGACAATTATTTTTCTGTATTTTTCCTTTCAGAATGCAAAGTTGACTGTGATACCTGTTTCAACAAAAATTTCTGCACAAAGTGTAAAAGTGGATTTTACTTACACCTTGGAAAGTGCCTTGACAGTTGCCCAGAAGGGTTAGAAGCCAACAATCATACTATGGAATGTGTCAGTATTGGTAAGGAAGGACTCTAAGATTTATAATGGGTGAGAAACACATCAGATGACAATGGCAATCTTCCACAAGATCCTGAGAGGCTATATCTAATAGGCCCTATCCATCTTTGTTTATAAGATACTATTCCAAACCTATGTTCACATAGCTATATCCTGCATGTATTGTGGGTAGTTTAAGAGTGTTCTGCTACTTGTTAAGGATGGCTCATAATTGTTTCGAACTACTCTGATCATCAAATATTTCAGAGAAACAAAGGAAAAGAGGAGGGAGAGAAGGAAGGAAATGTGTGAGTGGGACAAACTTAGCTGATTTCTACTTTAAAACAAGACTTAAAAAAAAAAAAACCCTAAATTTGATAACAACCCATAATGAAATTATTTTCCATATGGTGGTATTTTTTTTAATATTGCCCACCAATGTTGCTGTGTCTAAGTATTAAACACAGAGAAGAGAGAAAATTTTGGACTCCTTCAAACTGACAGAATGAGACAGTCCAAACTTTGATTAATTATAGGCCTGTTTTCTGGAGAGGAGGTTCCTCAGACAAGTTGTCTGTCTAAACGACAAATCATGGTTGGGCTATGTTTTCCCTCTTTTAAGTGTTACACAGCTACTAGAGCTATGGGTTTGATGCAGTTGTGGAACAGAGGCTAACCCAAATGGGAAAACAGAAAAAGAGAACTCCAAGTCCCTTGGGCAGTGGCTGCAGAAACCTTTGATGCTGTCCTATGCTGGTGTGTGTACACAGAGCCTCCTGATTCAATACAAGATAGTTTCCAGGAGTGCCCCAGGCTCCCACAGTGTGCTTCTGTTATAATTTAAGGTGTTGGACAAATAATTTAAGTTGGTGGCTCCACCATTTCAGGATAAATGCAACTTTTATGTCTATACATTCTTTTTTGGCAGAAGGAAAACCATAGGTGATATTTAAAAGTTAGCCGCAGAAATGCTGGGAACCAGTAATCTCAAATTTATCTTGACTCTTTTTGTTTCAAACTTCCCTAATCATGAAAAACACAGAAAAACAACTTAGGAAAGGGGTAAAGTTGTCCATGAAAGTTCTTCTGGTCTAATCATCCAAAGGGCTGATGATTCGAGATAATAAGTTCCAAACAGTGGACAAAATGGGAAACACTCCACTGAAATATTAAAGTGCAGATACCAGAAACTTGTAGGATTTCTTTACTGAGGAGAAAGGACAGATATTTAAGTTTTGTTAGTTGTTAAAGGTGTAACATTCGGTCTTTAAAAGCTAAATGCTCTTTAATAGTTTCTTATCACAGAGTGTTTAACATTTGGCACTGTGGGATAAGTCTTCAAAGAAAATTGGGTTTTATATCCCCAAAGTTACCAATTCTATTTCTTACCATAAATTTTAAATGATGATTAAACAATTAAAATATCACTAGCTGCCCAATGGCCATTTATTGAACAAATGACCTAGGACACAGTTGTATTGTAGATGGGCAATTTCATCAGGACTGGCTCCTTTAGCCTGTTCCCTAAGGGAAGTACCTATCTTGGTAGTCAGTCCTTATGCATAGCATGTGCTGGCTTGCCCCAGACTATCAGGGAAAATAATGGCACGCTTCACTACACAAAGGACAATCAAAGTATGGAGGTTCAGGACCCAGAAAGCTGAGATGTGGAGCGCAAAACACACGATAAATTCCAGTGCTTAGCTTAGGACCTTATTTAGAGCTCTTCACTGCTTACCAGTAGTGTATCTTTCCCCTGCCCAGGGCTGTTAGTTAAGTTTTGTTTCTACTTAGAAGATAAACTGAGTAAATAGATTTCAAACAAAAAACTATTGCCCATGTATAGAGGTGGCATGAAAGATCATTGTAACAATGTATCCAGTCCTCATGGTTTGCAAATCAATTTAGCCTACATTTCTACCTTTATAAGACGGCATATTGTTTCCACTCTGGATTTGAGATATTTGCTTCCCCCTGCAGTGTAGTTCTGTGTTCCTCATTGTTCCTCTTGGAAGTCACAGAGGGGGTCAATATATCACTGTAAACACAGAGACTGGGAGCTCATAACCTAGCTATATCTCCTATTGGACATGCCTCCAGTGGCTGAACCCAAGTTCACCCATTCCCACCTCTCACCCCCCCACACACACACACCCACACTTTTACTGTGAATTTCACTACATCTCAGATGACAATGAATCACAGACTGACTCTTTCTAGGGTCTAGGGCTCATTAATTTTTCTCAAATACTTAGTTCATTGGGCAGAAGAAGGAAGGAAGGAAGGAAGGAAGGAAGGAAGGAAGGAAGGAAGGAAGGAAGGAAGGAAGGAAGGAAGGAAGACAGCATCTGAGGTTAAGATCCTTCTTAAGCATTTTTAACAAAGTTATATCCCAGTTTTAAATTGTTCATGTAATTGAAACTTAAATTGAACTTAAACCACTCTTTTAGTTATATCTATCATTTTTCTAACCTTTCCATTTTATGAAAGTATTATATTTGCTACATTATCAGCCTTTTAAGGTATTTCTGAAGGAAAAAATATCTTCCTTTAATATGGGTTTTAACTATCTAATCTCATTAGTTATATTTTTTTCCTTCAATAGAATTATCTAAGATTAAATCAGAATTTCATCTTAATAACCAATCATTTTCTGATTTTTAGATCAGTAACTACCTATGTTTCAATTTTTCAATTCTGGTTTCATAAAGTGAAAGTATGTATTTGATTTTATCACCTTTGTTGTGAAAGACCAACAATATTTTGGCTTCCAAATTAAATAATGCTTTCTTTTCTAATTTGTCCTCTTAATTGTAGTGATAAATACAGACACAAAGTTAACATACAGACTAATATTTCTCTTTCTATTTGCCTTCTTGGAGGCTTTTTCATCTATATTACTATTTGATGATTAACTTGGAGAAAGGGTGTTAGGAGGTAAGGTTCATAAAAGGCAAAATGTTATACTATTAAATAGTGTACTTGCTTTATTTGCTGACCGAATCACAATGGTATAGCTAAAGGTGGAGTTTATTTTGAAGATGATTCAATAGAGCTCATTTAAGTTTACTGAAACAAATTCATTTTTATATGACTCTGTGCTGCACTTGGGTGCCTGCAAGTGATAAAAATGCCTATAAAAATGAAGGACATTTTAATCCTCTAGATTTAAAATAAAAATATTAATTAAAAATTACTTTCTTATATCTAGAGGTTTAATTTTAAGTCTCTAGATCACTTAGGTTATTGTTCTTAAGGTTGTCATCAGAGGTAGCCTTCTTGTACAATAACACCCCACTAAGTTAGAAGACACTGCAAGAGGTTACCAGAAACATGTTTCTGTGGAGACAAGCTGTACTATCTGAAAGGTTTACAATTGGAAGCCATTTCTATTGTTGTAAGTTATGGTGTTTCATGGTCATAAAAACAGGAACAGCATTTTAAAAACCAGCCAGGAGAGCACAGCCCTGTACTACTAGAAATCAGGAGACATAGACATGAGGATCATGAGTTTGACTCTAGGCTGGACTGCATAAAGACACATTGTTGGAAGGAGGGAAGGAAGGAAGGAAGGAAAGAAGGAAGGAAGGGAGGGAGGGAGGGAGGGAGGGAGGGAGGGAGGGAGGGAGGGAGGGTAGAAAGAAGGAAAAATAGCACTTTTGGAATGTCATTAAAAGTACAAACATCTGCTACAAAAACCCAGGAAAAGTATTAATGAAAAGCAGAGAAACTAAACTCACACAGAGGAAACAAATCTTCACAACAGCTTCAGAAGGGCACACCCTGCCCTTTAAGCACCACGCAAGGACATCCAGACCAAACGCAAGTTATTAGCTGTCACTGACCAGAAGTTCACTAAAGTTAGAGATGCTGCTGTGAATTAACTGAGTAATAAATAACGTTTAGGTATTCCGCAGCATGGGAAACAGAAAGGGCACTGACTCTAGGACAAGGACCTGGATAGTCCTTTCTGCCTGCCATCCTCTAGCACAGATGCTCTCAAACCAAATGATGTTACCAAGTCTGCACATAACATCTCTGCATTAAGGCGGCACATCTGCTCCAAGCTAGAAATGTCATCAGAAGGCTAGGGTGGGGTCCAGAATCCTGTGCTTTATCAGGCCCTTCAATTAATTCTGAGATCTGCAAACATTTAATTATCTAGTCAACAATCCCTCGAGCTCTAGTAAGAATCACTCACTTCTTACAGCAGTGTTAGGAAATTTCCAAAACGTTCATTAGGTGTGCCTGAGTTAACCAGGTTCACCGCAGAATTCCAATCCAGTGAGAAGAAACTGTCCCAACAGCATATGCACTAAAAAGCGTTCTATGTCTGCCCCTTATTTATGTTATCTTGCCCAACTATGATAAGCAGAAGCTATTCTAGAAACATAGATGTGTTGAAGGGATATGTTGTGGTTGTTTGTTTGTTTGCTTGTTTCACTGATAATCCTGCCTGTGCTTTGGTTGCAGTACACTGTGAGGCCAGTGAATGGAGTCCATGGAGTCCATGTATGAAGAAAGGAAAAACATGTGGCTTCAAAAGGGGGACTGAAACACGGGTCCGAGATATACTACAGCATCCTTCAGCCAAGGGTAACCTGTGCCCCCCAACCAGCGAGACAAGAACTTGTATAGTACAAAGAAAGAAGTGTTCAAAGGGAGAGCGAGGTACAGACTCACTAACACAACATGCTTCTTTGAATCCTCCCAATCTGATCCATATTTCACTTTATATCTTATGGAATAGTTGGCCATATTTCTAATGCCAGAAGCTCTAAAATGGGTAGGAAAAGAACACTATGGACCTAAGTTACAGTTTATAGATCTGATATGGGTTTTTTCTTTTTAGTAAGGAACCTGACCTCAGCTCTTTAGTGTGATAGTGTGATAAATGAAGCCCAAATCAAGAGACTACTATAAGTTTTTAGGCTTGATTTTATTTTATTTTTTTTTGTCTGTGATCTGCCTTGTTAATGCCCAGGAACTTTTGGGAAGTTTCATAAACACAAGGTGAACATCATCTGTTGTGAGACCATAACAAAGGGACATACCCCTACCACAGGAGACATTCTCTACACAATTGCTTACAAATTAAAATGGTGCAAATGTTTCTAAGTTTCACGGTTTGAAGTAAAGGGTCAAGACCACTGGGGACATTATGTCTCCATGTTGCTGTTCTAGGCTTTTGTAACAGGTTGCATAAACTATTAGAGCAATATTATTTATTTCAACATTTGTTAAAATCCTGTAAGCACCAAGGAGAAACTTACCACTGAAGATAGTGCATGAGGTGAAATAAATTTCATGTAGAACTACAGTTGCTGATTTTTAAATGATCATCCCCATATTTCTTAATCATGTCCTCAGTACCACTGCCTACAAATATGTTGTATATCTTTAACTAATTATAGATAATTTTCTAGTGAGCCTATGAATGGCCGTCTCCACAAGCTAATTGTCATTTGACAGGAGTTGAATACATCTGCAGATGAACTTCCTTCGCTTATGTCAGTTAGTCTTTCACTAATTCATTCATTCAACCTACTTTTATTAAACTCTTACTTCTGTGGCCACATATCATGTGAATTCCTAAAGATTCATAGCTAAGTAGAATCCTCTCTGAGAGTACTATGAAGTTAAACCCAGAGTCCAAAGGGAAGCTGAGATGTTTGAACAGATGTTCATAAACAATACCACGTAGTAAAGTAGTTTCTTAGAATCACAGAAGAGGACACGCTAAACATGAACATTGTTTATAGAAAAAGTAATTTTGATCACCTGAGTTTTTACAAAATATTTTTTATCATATCAATAGAATTAATTGCCCACCATGAGACTGTATGGAATCTTCCATTACCACTGAAACTCAGAACTAGGGTACTAAAATTTTTGGAAATATGAGTTATATTAAAGAGAATATCTAACTTTTGTAAATCTGTAAGAAGTTTTGGTTAAAACTTCGTTTCAGAAATGCAAGTTGGCTAGTGAAAACGGTCTTTTTAGCATTTGTTATCAATTAATTTAAAAGTCTTAGATTTTGAAAGTTGGCATTGGAAGTCAACTGCTTGAGTACTCTATTGGTATGCTCCCATAGCCACAGAGTTATTTCTGTTTACTAAAGATCTTGAAATTTAATGAGCTACATCTGGCCTTCACCATGTTTGTTTCTATAAAATCTACAGCATTAACTTGTATTAAGTATATTTTCCTTCAAGAATATAAATGAAATGAAGCTTATTCCATAAACTAAATTATATTATATTTTCTCTTTTATTTGAGAATATGCCCTTATAATATACTTCTCACTGCACTTGCCATAAAATTGATGTCATAAATGCCACTTCTTAGGACTAGCAGCTAGAAGAGAAGTTATGCCATAAAGTTGTTTGAGTATCAACCTGTATCTGAAGTGTGAACTGAAATTTTTGTTTCTGATCTTTGTTCCTCCCTTCCAAGGATACCACATCATTTTACATTCACAAAATTAGATTTGTGGAAATATAACAGTATAAATGTTTTATAATTTCTCAAATTTGATAATACATGTACTAGCAGGAATTGTTGATTTCCTGGAATAACATTCCTTGCCCCACTCCACTTTTCCTTACTCTTCATTTTTCTGTCAATGAGCCTGTTTCATTTTTTAAGGTAGGTTGGAAATATAAGGAAGAAATAGAATCATGCTCCTAATTCATCACTCCTTAAGACTTTTCATAAATTCTTTTAATGTCTACTTATTGAATATATTACCTTAACAGGGGTTGGGGGAGGGACTGTGTGAGAGAGGGACCAGGATAGGGGACAGCAATTGGAATATAAAGTGGATAAATAAGTTAAGTTAAACAGTAAGAAGTCAAAGAAACATATAGCTATGACCTGTGTCTGTGCTTTCCATAAACTATACAGGGCATGGGAACATTACCCAACTTTTCACTTAGCCTTAGATACACAGCTATAAAATACGTGTGGTATACCATAAAGTACTTTGAAATGTAAATGCTAAGAAGAATCAACACACTTAGAAAGGCTACCAACAGGCTAAGTTGACTAGAAGACATAGGAGTTAGTATATCTAGATTAGCTAGTCATTTTTTATCTCAGAATCATAAACATAAGAAACCTTCAGGCAGTTTAAGAGATAAGAACTATAAAATGATAAGCACAAGATCTATCCACCAGCATATCTATTTACTGCCTAATTGCTCTGATGTCAGGGCTTAGAGATGTGTAAAACAGGAAGAGTCCCTTAATTGTATACCTTCACCACTGAAAGATGGGTGAAGCAAATGGCCTAGTGATTTTTAAATGCATCTTCAAATCTTGATTTGAAACTACGTCTGTGATTTTCCTGGGAGGATCACAGTGGACAGAAGTAGGACACTCGTGTTTGGAACAGGTGCAGGACTTGCTTTCAGGATTTTTTTCCTGCTGAGTTCTAACTGCCAAAGGCGGAAGCTCCAGGGAAGAACGATAGTCCCTGACGTTCCCCTACATCGAGCCTTGGGCTGATTGGTTAGAACGTCTTGGCAGTGAGCTTCTGGAAACTGCTTGTCTCTCCCACTCAAACCAGGATACTAAAACTCATGCTGTTGTTCCATACTATTACAGGGGTGCTAGAGATATGAATCCGGGATTGGTAGTTATGTGGCAGACTTCATCAGCTGGTACATCTCTTTACTGCCTTCTTAAATGTGTTTAAAATAGCACCCACTGCTATGTTATGTGAGGGAGTGCTAACTGTACTACAAATATTCCTCAGCCCCTAATCAATGATCTTGCCCTTGTTTAGATACTATGAGAGATGTTTCTATAAATTTACACTGCATAACAAGTAACTTCAAAACCGAGGGTAAAACAACAGCCATCCGTTTAAGGATCTGTGACTGGGTAGTTTATACAGAGATCCATTCAGCAAGTCTGATCTTAGCTGGGCTCCTTCATGTGTCTCACCCATGTTCCTTCAGGATGGCTGAGAACTGAGGCTAATGGGCTGTGTTCAAAGTCAAGAAGGTACATCAAGTCCAAGAGAGAAAGGCAAAGTAGGTTTACCTGAGGAGATACTTAGAACTGGCAAGCTTATCCACACCCTTCTTTTATCTTGTACTAGTCACAAGGTCATTTCTGACTCTGAAGGTGAGAAATAAGTTGTACCCATTGCCTCAGGCAACCATGTTACTTTCTATGGTGCCACCCAAGCACAGTCAGAAGGGGAGGAAGGTGAGTGTTATTGCCATGCAGAGATCTTTTTATTGTTTGCCGTTTGATGAATATGGTCACTTAGTCTTTACCAATCTCTCCTTGTGGTGCTGTCTCTTCCTCTATAAAGCACAGTACAGTGTGGCAAGTAGTTTTGTCTACTTTGCTTTGTGCTCCCGGTGAGTTGCAGACACATACCTGCCCAAGAGCTAGCTCAGCCACAGATCACACACACACATACATTCACTCATTTTTAAACTGCCTTATTGGCTCTGTGGCTGGGCTTTCCTAAGCCTTCTGCGGCTAGCATGCCCTTACCTTTTTCCTAGCTCAACATCTTTAACTCTGCTCTCAACTTAACGGCCCAGTTATCTTCTATGAAGTCCATTGGCCTTGCTGCCCAAGACACCATGCCCTTCCATGGGTCTTTTTCCATTTCCACCTACATTTTGGAAGATCTACCCTACAGTTCTGAGTCTGTTCCTACTCTCTCTCTCTCTCAAGTATCTCATCTCCTCTTCCTGCCCATTCCTGCTGGAACCTGGAAGTCCTGCCTCTTGCTTTCCACCATTGGCCACTGGCGTCTTTATTGATAGATCAAAAACCATTTGGGGGCAAGGACCTTCAGTGTCAGTAAACACTGATTCCCAATTAAATGGAAGCATCAGAACCACTCCTCTTTAGTAGAGATATGGAGTATGTAACTTCTATTGCACCTTCCATGTATAAAATGAAGTGTATTATGTTCCCATTGCTTCCAAAACTGGCAAAACTACTTAAAGAACTTTTGCTGACAGTTTGATATCAAAACTCTGGCAGAGAGAGAGAAAGGCAAAGTAGGTTTACAGAGAGAGAGAGAGAGAGAGAGAGAGAGAGAGAGAGTTGAATACTCATCTCTCTCTCTCCTTTTTATTTAGTCTAAGACCGTACCCCATAGAATGGTCTTGCTCTCACTTAGCCTGCCTCTTCTTACATCAACTAATCTAATATAGAAACTTTCTCATAGATATGCCTAGAGGTTTGTGTCAATGGTGTGATTCTAAATTACACCAAGTTGAAAGTAAGAGTTATTCATCACAAGGAGACTACAACAAAAGATTAAAAGCCAAGCCAAGGAGCTTGGGAGATAGCTCAGCCATTAAAAGCACTTACTGCTTTTGCATATGACACAGTTTTGATCCCTAGCACCCACAGGCTGACTTACAACCATCCATAACTGCAGCCCTCATTGATTTGACACCCTCTTCTGACCTCTACAGGCACCACACACACATGTGGTACACATACATACATGGATGCAAACAACCCATTAGTGTACAATCATGAAGTAAGTAATATTTGTTTGTAAAAAGCTAGACCAAGATAAACTCATGTATTACAACTGGATGGAACACAGGGCCCCAAAGGAGGAGCTAGAGAAAGTACCGAAGGAGCTGAAGGCATCTGCTACCCTATAGGAAGGACAACAATATGAACTAACAAGTAGCCCCAGAGCTCCTGTCTCTAGTTGCATATGTAGCAGAAGATGGCCTAATCAGCCATCATTGGGAAGAGAAGCCCCTTGGTCTTGCAAACTTTATATGCCCTAGTACAGGGGAACGCCAGGGCCAAGAAGTGGGAGTGAGTGGGTAGGAGAGCAGGGAGGGGGGAAGGTATAGGGAACTTTCGGGATAGCATTTGAAATGTAAATGAAGGAAACACCTAATAAAGAATTGGAAAAAATATTTACTTAAATATCTCTTTGTAATAGGTGTTCTAATGTTTGAGAAATTAAAAAAAAAGATGCCCCCTTTACCAGTTTTTTCATATTCTTGGCATTAATGTCATACTTAATGTTCCTGAAAATTGTGATCACCCTCTTCAGCTTTCTTGTAGCAAAAACCTATGTTGAGGGTTTTCATTTTCATAATAAGAACACTAGTAGCTGCAGTTTTCATTAAAGTTTACTAACTTACTTACAAAAGCATCTACTTTTTCTGGCAAAATATAAAATAGAACTGCCTATATTTTGTTCTAGCTTCAAGGCAAATATATGGTATTTTTCCTGTGACCACCATATCAATACACTGATACATATTCTTCAAATGGCTGAGTAGGGTTAAAGGTACAGCTTGTGGCTGTGGAACAGAGTTTGAATTAATAGAGCCTTTGGAGAAATGACCTCAAGACCTTTGGCTTCACTCATAGCCTGCTCTGGCCAACTACGATTCCTGCCAACTAGTAGGGTTCCCTAGAGAGAGACTCCAAGAGCATCAGCATAAATCTAAATTCTGAACCCCCAAATATAGTTTCCAAAAAGGTCTTTCTTGTTCTTTGCTAATTACAAAATAAACAATTCTCAGCAAAAAGACACTTCCTTCTTTCATGGTACTGTCTAGCTCCCTGCACCCCTACCACTCTTTAAAACTGCTGCTGTTGCTGAGGCCCTTTGGCACAGGAGACAAACCCATGTTTGCAGACACAAAAAGGATTTTTAAGTCTCCCTCTTTACCCCAGCAACTTCATAGAAGCCTTACAGAGAAACTCTGTGTATGCCTGTGTCTGACAGAATGGATGACACACCTTCTTAAGCCTCCCAAGAGGTGGGAGGGGGCAGATCTAACTAGAAACAGTTGATCTCTGTAGCATCATTAAAGAAAAATACTCTCAATCTTGGTTATATCATGCATCTGTATGAGCCGGTTACCAGATTGAAAAATTTTACACCAGTATTCATTGGGACATAGGCGCTAAAAATAACAGATCTAGGGGCTAAAGAGATGGTTCAGTGGTTAAGGGCATTGTCTGCTCTTCAAGACAGAATTAGACCCTTCCTGAGTTTATTTCCAAGCCACTATATGGTGTCTCACAACCATCTATACCGGGATCTCATGTGCTCTTCTGGCATGCAGGTATACATGCAGATAGAGTACTCTTACATAAAATAAATGAATCTTTTTATTTTATACAAAAAAAAAAAATGACAGTTCTAAAATTATCTTAAGGGGAAAAAAAAGCTTTCAGCATAGGATTTTTTAAATTGCATTCTTTCTTCATTGTTTCAATTCATCTTCTGTCTCTTTTCCTATTTACTGGTTTGTTTTCCATTGCTGTGAATCTTTCTAAAATTTAGAAGAAATTTGGCTCTAAACAGATTCAGTCCAGGGTCCATATGTAAATGTCCCAATTTACCCTAATTTCCCTGTCCACGTGGCTTATTTCATGGAGGAATTTAGTTGATCGGTTTGAATCACATGTCCATTCCTTGAAGTAATCACTCCAGCAGGTATTTACAATATTTTGATTTTTCTACCTTTCATTGGTCACATTCCTACAATTAAAACTGAATGCCATTGTGAATTGTTTGACTTACAAATAAGGATGTACGTGTAATTGATCCAGCTCAATACATGCATACACAAATATCAAGTGCTCAAAAATTATTCAATGTAAAAACATATTCTTTCACCAGATACTTTCCAGCCAATATGTATAAAAGCAATTTAAATAATGAAGCCTAAGAGCCTAAGCAAGTTTTTTTTTTTTTTGTAATTTTGACCCGATGTGCATGTCTAGCATAATGCTAATAATATCTTCATTTAACCAATTTTTCCAGTTTCTGGGTTTTTAGGAACATTTTTATGGGATTAAACTGACTTTAACTGAATCCACTACTCCTTGAATGGTTTCTGGGACAGATTTGCATATACCATGCAAGGACAGTCATTCCCATTTCTAGCTGCTTAAGGTTCTGTGTGGAACACACCAGTGTGGGTGATGACATTCTGCTTAATTACTCACCATGCCACTGGAACTTTAAGATGAACTCAAACTTAATTACTGAACTCCTGTGTTTATGCTATACATATACCACTGAGCCATAACTTTAGCCTCTATGAGGCCAGGCTGCTAAATCTGGAAAATATGTCTTATGGGGAGTTGTTTTGTTTGTTTGTTGTTTCTGTTAGAGGAGTCTCTTTTCCCCCCTGCATTTAGAAAGAATTGGATAATCAGAAGAGTTGCTCAACAAAGAGTAATTATAGTCCATGAGTAAGGACAGATATGTACATGAACACATGAGGGGTGGTTTTACTTTTGCAACAAGAGCAATTGGATATTTGCAAGCACATTTATTTCTTACTGTGGCATAATATCTGAATTCAGGAGAGACGATAATACACTAAATTCATACTTGAGCCATATGTGTGTGTGTGTGTGTGTGTGTGTGTGTGTGAGAGAGAGAGAGAGAGAGAGAGAGATAGAGAGAGAGAGAGAGAGAGCATGCACACATGTGTGCACATACAATTGTTCATTTCAAAAGTAAAGCAGGATATAGGAAGTGTGCCTTTAGTGACATGGTTAGTGGGTAAAGGGTCTTGCCAGGAAGGCTAATGATATGAGCTGGATCCTGGGGACCCACACAGTAGAGGGACAGAACCAAGCTATATAGACTGTCCTTAGACCTCTGCATACACACACACATTCACACACACACACATACACACACTAAATAAAATGTAATGATTAAAGATATCACACACAATTAAAACACAAAAGCATTACCCTAATTAACATAAACAATCACCTAGTTTTCCATAATATAATCATTATAATTAATAGATAACTATTTTTATGAAATGCCCACATATACAGAGAAATATCCCTCAGGGTAATGAATATACTTTGTAAGTGTCAGATACATTGTCTAGTTGTTCTCTGATTTATATCACATACTGAGGACTTATGCTTCAATTTCTTTCCCTCGAAATTACAACTTAGTTTACTAAAGTAGTTCAATAGCAGAGCCCTAGTAGATGAAACATTTGTCCAGCTTCTCAAGTCCTATTCTGAAATGTGTAAGAAAAGGAAGTTTATATCTATCTAAAATATTTTAGTGTGCGTGTGTGTGTGTGAGGGGGTTGTGGTGTGATGTGTGTATGTGACTATCGGTGTGACTCTCAGAGGTCCACGTTCAGCAGTCAGTTCTCCATTTCCTCTAAGTTCCAGGGATTGACTGAGGTTGACAGGCTCACCAGGCAAGCACTTGAACCTAAGTCTTCTCACCAGCTAAAGAGTCTTCCTTCTACTTACCTGTTCTACCCTTTTCCAGCTAAAGAGTCTTCATTCTACTTACCTGTTCTACCCTTTTCCAGCTACTTCCAACCCTGGGGTAACCTTTTTATGTTGCTCCTCTTGTCTTATTTTCCTACCCATGCGTATTTACCTAGTTAACTAATAGACACATATATGAACCTAATTAATTAATTATCTAATTAATTAATTAATATATACATATATCCTGAGACAGGACCTTCCCACATTCATGTGTAAATGACAAAGGTCAATGCCAGCATGACCCTGAATTCACAGTCTGTTTTTTCTCTTCTTCCAAAGGCTGGGTTACAAATATGCATCACTACATCCAGCTGTTGCAATTTTTTCCTTTTATTAAACATGGCTTTTTTTCATACATAATATATCCTAATTAGTTTCCCCTCCCTCTACTCTTCACAATTCACCACCCACCCTCCTTCCCATGCAGATCTACTCACTTTCTGTCTCTCATTAACAAACAAGTAGGCTTCTAAATAATTTAATAAATACAATACTATAATATATAACAATATTAAAGTAACACATTGGAATAGGGCAAGATAAACAAACAGAAAGAAAAGAGCACAATACAAGGTACAGAAAACAGATACAGAAGTGAAGACCAACTCATTTGCAAACTCAGGGATCCCATAAAAACACTACACTGTAAGTCACAATGTATACACAGGGAGTCTGTAGAGTAAAAATAGAGAAAAACATAAATATGTTAAAATATAAGATAATAAAAAAAACTCTGGCATATAAGGAATCTTTTTTTTTAATATTTTATTTATTTATTAATTTATTAATTTATTTGTTTATTTATTAAATGTAAATACACTGTGGCTGTCTTCAGAAACTCCAGAAGAGAGCATCAGATTTTGTCACGGATGGTTGTGTGCAGGGGGCTGGTGAGATGGCTCAGCGGTTAAGAGCGCCGACTGCTCTTCCAAAGGTACTGAGTTCAAGTCCCAGTCAACCACATGGTGGCATATAAGGAATCTTAAAGGACTCCACTGAGTTTGTTTTCTGTGGTCATTTTCTGGTAGGCATGTTACCTACTTCTAAAAGTAGTTTGTTTCTTCCTTGGAGAAGACTAAATTTTCATTTACTAGTGGTTATCAATGGGAGATTGCTTCTTGGTTAGGCGTGGGGTCATGTGTCCGCTTCTCCTTTCAGCTCTAGCACTTCACAGTTACTTGAGCCCTAGGGGAGGGATTTAATGGAGGTATCCTACTTAGGGCTCAGTATTCCATATTGTCTGGCTGTGGGTCTTTGTATTTGTTCCTAACTGTTGCAGGAGGAAACTTCTCTGATAATGGCTGAGGAAAGCACTGACCTATGAGTGTAGTAAAGTGTAATTAGGATTCATTTTACTGCTATGTGCTTTAGTAGCATAGTCATATTTGGTTTTACCCTCGTTCCCTGGGCTATCTATTCATAAGTTCTTGGTCATCTAAGCAGTACCTTGTATTAGTTCCATATCATGGAGTATGCTTAAAATCAGATATTGGTTGGATACTCCCATAAGGACTGTGCCACCATTGCAGCAGCAAATCTTGCAGACAGGATACCACTGTAGATCAAAGGGTTTATAGGTGGGTTGGTGTTTACCTTTCTCCTCAGTAGTGTGCAGAGTTTCTTCTATACATTAACATATAGTAGTAAAATCTCTATATAGACACCAGCTTGACTTCATCATGTTCAATGTGTTGTGTAGGTGTTGTCTTCAAAAATGGGCCTTTGCTGTCAGTTTGTGGAGAGCAATCTGTAGGTTTGATAACAGGCAAAGGTGTTTGGGTTCCCATGGGATCCCTTTGACCTATAATTCAGTTAGATGTGATCCATTCCCAGTGCTGAAAGCTTCTTTTTGTGACAAAAAAAAAATGTCCACTTGGGGTTGTGTCTCCCATATTATTTGGCTATTTCATTTAGACCACAATTCTATATTATATATTTTAGAAAGCTTCTACTACTATCTCTGAAAGGCCCTTAATTTAGCTATCTTACCCAATATTCCTACCTCCTTCCCTCTCCTCTGCCTGACCCGATTTGATCCTCCCCCATTCATTCCAATTATAGATTCTATTTCCCTTTCCTGGGGAGATCTATCTGTCTCTCCTCCCTAACCCCTTACTCTATAGCTAAGTCTGTGATTCTAGGAATTATAGCTTGACTTAATATTGACTGAAGAGCTAATATCCACATAAAAATCTTCTCTTTTAAATGGACTGTTTATTCACATGTTCAGAACCTCAAGATAACATCTCGTATTCCATTCATTTCAGTAAAAGTACAGAACTATTTATGGTCATAACTGTGTCAGTTCAACCACAAGTCTGCCATGAGTGTTATTTGCTTCACTTTTCAATTTTTGCTAAAGCATTTCATTGCCAAAAATTATATATCTGCTGTTGTAAAAGCTCAAAAAAATTGAATGTATAAAATATTAGCAATATCCTTTCACTCAGGGTATTTCCATCCTCTGAGAAAAGTTTTGTTAAATTGTTTGATCTTTGTTCCAGAGTATTCTTTTGACTATAGTAATATATTCATTTCTAGCAGAGGTAAAAGAGATGATACATCTGTTTTTAAACGTCAAATGGACTTTTAACTAGCTCTATGGCATTTAAAAAAGTTAAGTCAACTTTTTATGTCTGATTTTCATCATTTAGATTATAACACCAGAACATCAAAATAAAGATTTACCAGAGTGTTTAAAATTATACTTCTACCTGAGATGTAATAATCATTTCGTAAGAACCAAGCACTGGATGAATAAAGCAAAAAAAAAAAAAAAAAGCATATATTTGTATATGGGAAGCCCAGTACATAATGTGGGTTAATGGTGAAATGAGTTATTAGCAAGATTGGAACTTGTATGCACTGCCCATAGGGATGCAAGATAATCGAACCTGCCTGGCAGTTCCACAGAAATCCAAACTGAAATTATAATGTGACCCAGCAATCCCAATTCTGAGCGTATGTACTAAAATTAGATTCTCCTTGGGTACTTTCTCTAGCTCCTTCTTTGGGGACCTTGTGCCCTGTCCAATGGATGATTGTGAGTACCCACTTCTGTATTTGCCAGGCACTGGCAGAGCCTCACAGGAAACAGCTATATCAGGCTCCTGTCAATAAGCTCTTGTTGGCATCTGCCATAGTGTCTGGGTTTGGTGGTTGTTTATGGGATGGATCCTCAATTTTGAAGCCCCATAGGAGGAACATCAATATGAATAACCAGTACCCTCAGAGCTCCTTAAACCACACACACACACACACACAAAAACAAACAAACAAACAAACAAACCAGGGGGACTCATGTCTCTAGCTGCATAAGTAGCAGAGGATGGCCTAGTTGGTCATCAGTGAGAGGAGAGGCCCTTGATCCTGTGAAGGTTCTATGCCCCAGTATAGGGGAATGCCAGGACCAGGAATGAGAGTGGGTGGGTTGGGGAGCAGGGGGAAGGGGAATGGGATAGGAGATTTTCAGAGGGGAAACTACGGAAGGGGATAACATTTGAAATGTCAATAAAGAAAATATCTAATAAAAAATTTAAAAAGTAGATTCTCAAGGAGACATTCATATGTCCATGTTAATAAAACTATTATTTTCAATAGCCAAAAGCTGTATGCAGTTCTTATGACCATTAATGAAAAACTCAATTAATAGAATGGCACTCAGTCGCACATCATTGCTTGAAAAAGGAAAAACATTCTCATACATGCTAAAACATGGATAAAACTGAAGATACTATGCTAACTAAAATCAGTCAGTCACAATATTACAAATATCCAATTGTTGTGTTGATATGAGCTACAAATTTGCAAAAATCACAGAGAGAGACATTAGACAGTGAGATGCAAGGGTCCGGGGTGGGGATGGGGGGAGAAAATGAAGTTGTTGAGACATAGTTTCAATTATGCACAATGAAGAGTTCTCCAAACTGACATTTGTGATGACTTCACAATGCGAATATTCTTAGTGACACTAAACTCTATGGTTAAGGTGTCTAGGATCTTTATGTATAATTTATCTCAACTTAAAGAATAAATGCTAAGGGTTGGAAGATGACTCAGTAGGTAAAGGATTGCAATCATGGTAATGTGAGTTCTATGCCTGGAACCCACAAAAGGTGGAAGGATTGAACTGAGTCCACCAACTTCTAATCTCCACAAATGTGCAATGGTACACGCAACCCCCATGCACACATGAATGCATCATGTACATACATGTGCACCATTATAGTGAAGAAATATTTACTGTTAAAATAGTGTTTCTATAAGGAATGAGTTCTAGCTAGCCAACAGCTATGGGCCAGACTGCTATATTTTAGAACCATTGAACATGTTTTCTGAGCATCTTTGATGTTCTCACTTACCTTCATGGTAAAATCCGAATTTGACATTTCTCTTGGTTCTTTGCTATAGAAAGGAGTAATGTTTTCCCCCTTAGGGAAAATGCTTGAATCTTAAAAGAGTAAATAATGTCAGTGGGTTTCCCATGGACAATGCAATGTATTCCAGATGAGATCCTAGACTCTACTGTGCTATAGCTACGAGGAGTTATCAGTAATGCAACAGTCAAAGCTGTCCTGACAGGTAGCTTCCTTGTGGTATGCTGTTCTGGGCCTTGCATTTATTTGTTTCTTGGGTTTTCTCTCTTGTTTGTATTCCCTTGCACAAACTTAAGGTCATGGTCCTCCCATTTATTCTGCAATGCAGGAAAACTAGAGAAAATTGAGGTAAAATTTGCAATAGGGCCACCCAGATCTGTTGGAAACATGAGCATACCTTGAGGTAGTGTTTAACATACAGCCTCATTTTGTTCTGCACATCTCCTGCTGTTAATCTCCTGGCCTCATGCTTTCTTCTGAGTTTTTGTCATTTGTTCCATCTTCCCTGATTGCTAAATACATAATGTAAAACATTAGGTTGCAAACTGGCCTTAAATTGGCTGAGACCTCAGGAGAACTATTCCGAACACTTTTTATATAAACTCTAAGGAGGTCAAACTTAGACAACTCTCAGCTGCTGAGCTTGGATTCCACAAGCCACTGTCCAGTTATAATTAATATTAATAAATGGCAGATGACAGATGTTTATTGCCTAACTGAGCTATGTGTATCCAATACTAAGTCTTCAAAAAGCCAGTGTCAAAGGATCTAAACATATGTGTTAAAGTACCAAAGAGAATAAAACTACAGACATGTGAGCCAAACTCTTCTAACTGCAAGTTCCTAAATCTCCATAGGAAACATATCAGACACTTCTCTATTACATATTACAAAATGGATTGACATGAGACTGTACTTCATTAGATTAAAAGTCAGTTTTATAAGCCTACATTTCTAGGGAAAAAAAGACTTATAAACCATAGACAAGCATTTATTTAAAAAAAACAATATACATAACTGTTGACTTTAAAGTCTGAAGCCAACATGTATAATGTACATGGTTTTTGTGATGAGAAAGAAAATCAGTATTCCAATGCTAAGTGGGTTTAAATTTGTACAGCTCTGTCAAATTCTGCTAAATAATAGACTACATAATAAAACCATTGACTGGGGTTTATTCGCTTCTGAATACTAAAGAGTTATGACTCAGTAATTCAGTTACCTGGTTGTGTAATCCTGAGAGCATAGTAAGATACTTATAATAGAAATGAATCCTCCAATTACTAAAGGCAAAGTAAAAGAATTTTCCAAGGGAATGACATGAAGACTCAAAAACATCTTATAAAAAAACAGAGAGGAAAATAACTTGATTACTTTATTTCTGTATTCATTGGAATCCATACAGTATGACCATATGCATTAACACAGATTCTTCCCAATGGAGCTGGGATTGAATAACACGATTGACTGGATTTTTGACAGTTTTACATGATTGTCTTATGTAGTTCTTAAGTACCCTAGGCTTGTATGCATTTTATTTAAAACTCTAACTTAAAGGTGAGCAAATTGAGACATTGGGTGAGAAGTTGGCTGAACAATATTAAGTAATTTGCTTATACAGTAGTAATGTTCTGCCCCCAGAAGGACTTCAAGTATCAGAGACAGAAAAGTGTATGTATAAACTACTATGACCAGCAGCTAATGGTTGGGGCAGAATTGTGCCCAGAGTCTGGGTCTTTTTGAGAATAAGCTTTGTCCTAGCTGCTATAACACTTTTGCTCCATGTTCAGAATGAAGATGTATTTCTTTTGTTTCTGCACCTCCATTCATACCCCTAATCAAAGGGTTAGCAACAATGATTATTTTCTTGATATCCTTGATATGTTGCTGATACAATCTAAAACATCCTGTTTCTCCCACGAAATTTGAAAACTGTGAACATCATATTGAGGTGGTATAAGCATCTATGTTCACATATCACGCTGTCTAAACAAAAGCATTGTCAACAGAGTCAGGCACCACGTTCCTTGTGCACTTTTTACAGGGCTGTGTTTAACTATGGGTCTTAATAAGAACCTTCATGAAGTTTTCCAAAGGATAAAAATGCTAATGCCACATCTAATTACTATTATATAACACTAAAGACACAAACTAAAACTGATTGTATTCAAGAAGTTGGATTTTCTGCTCAAGTTGTAAAGTATATATGGGCTCCACATGTAGTCTATGAATGAGAGGTTATGCTGGACACACAGAGCACAGTACCTGCCCCAGGGGGTTTCTCAGTGTGAAGCAAGCTGCAAGAGAGTAGGGCTCTAAGAAAGAACAACTTGTGCAATGTGCAACTGAGCAGATGCAGCGTGGCTTTCAGGGTTGTTCTCTGAAACTTGGGATGATGTGGAAAAAAATTCTATGCTGCTCTTGTTGCTGTAGACATCTGCTGAAGGCATGTGGGGATGGTGTAAATTTTCTCATAGGATATTGTATCTCAAAACTAGAAAGAAGGAAAAGTGGTAAGGAACTGAGCAAGAATCTCATTCTAACAGGATTACATTACAGGATGCTTACTCCAGGTTGCAAGTGGTAGGTATTCCATGAACTGTGTTAAAAAAAAAAAAAAAAAAAAACAAAGCAAAATACAACAGAAAACCCACGTTGTTTTCTCTACAAGTACTATATGATAGCTATTTATAGCCTTTACCCCACGTAATCAAAGACTAGCCCCTTTCAAATGGCATGCCGGATTATTGTTCCTTTCATTAACGAAGGCACAATATATTAAAGAAGCATTGAAATACATTTTTAGACATGAAATTAAGTTCATAAAATAGGCTTAATTTCAAATTAGTCAAAACACATGGATACAACTTTATTTTTATCTGTTGTGGTTTTCTGAAATATTCTCCATCTGATGCAAAGAGAAGTTCCTTGATGTTCCCTACAGAAACGCATATCAATTGCTTATTCAATAGCAACTGGTCATCCCTGGAAACATATACACACAAGTAAAATTGTAT
Organism: Mus musculus; assembly: GCF_000001635.26. Lineage (NCBI taxonomy): Eukaryota > Metazoa > Chordata > Mammalia > Rodentia > Muridae > Mus > Mus musculus. The sequence goes on along the minus strand of NC_000076.6, from coordinate 29,483,916 downwards.
AGACTAAGCAGGTTGTGTTTATGTACACACACACACACAAACACACACACACACAAACAACAACAACAACTCAAAGGGACCATGAATTGGAAAACTAGACGGGGAAGGAATACATTTGGAGGTTTATGAGAGAATGGGCATGAGAAGTAGAGGTACTGTGGCTATGGTGAAACATCATGACCAAAGCAACTCAGGGACGAAAGGGCTTATTGGGCTAATGTTGCCATATCACCATTCATCATCAAAAATGTTAAAACAGGGAACTGATACAGGACAGAAACCTGGAGGCTAGAGCTTATGTAGAAGCCATCAAGTGATGTTCCTTACTGGCTTGCTCCCCATAGCTTACTCAGCCTGCTTCCTTATGGAACCCAGAACCACCAGCCCAAGGATAACACCACCCACAAAGGGCTGGGCCCTCCCCTGTCAATCACTAATTAAGAAAATTCCCTATAGATTTGCCTGCAGTCGGGTCTTATGGAGGCATTTTCTCAACTGAGGTTTCCTCCTCTCAGATGACTCTAGCTTGGACAAACTGACATAAAACTGACATAGCCAGCACTGACATAATTATACTATAATCTTAAATTCTTAAAACTAAAAATGGATCTATTTCCTATAATCATATACAGATCGTTAAGAATTAAGATGTCATTGAACACCTACCAGTTGTCTATAAAGCCATATAAACTATTTGAAATACAATTAGACCGTTTGCAAATCCAAGGTTGTCCTCATGGGATCACATCTGTGTAGTGTTATGAGCATATCAGTTTCATCTATGAATAGCAGTGGTTAGTGTATGCTTTCATGAGACAGTTGAAGGTGCAAAGATAGCAAAAGAAACATGGGTTATTTTTAGAATATCAGAGTCATAAACACATGCAAAAAGTGCCTCTACACTATATTTGATATTGCTGGCATTTTCCTATTGGAAAAAGACAACATTTCCCATTGACCTCACTAGAAAGTAATATCTATAGATGACAAACACTTTTAGCAAAGTATCAGGATACAAAATTACAAACAAAAATCAGTAATCTACCTATATACAAATGACAAATGAGTTGAGAAAGAAATTGGGGAAATAATAATACATTTCATAATAATTTCAGAAAATATCTTGGAATGATTCTAACCAAGCAAGTGAAAGACTTAAATAATAAAAACTTTAAGACATTGAAGAAAATAATTTAAGAGGATATCATAAGGTGGAAAAATCTCATACCTATTGGTCAGTAGGATTAATATACTGAAAATGGTCATTGTTCTAAGAGTACTCTACATTTCAAAGCAATCCCCATCAAAATTCCAACACAACTCTTCACAGAAATTGAAAGGACAATTATCATCTTCAAATAGAAGCACAGCATTGATCAATGGAATCAAAATGAAGTCACAGAAGTAAATCCATATACCTATGGATGCCTGCTTTTTACAAACAAGTCAGAAACACACACTGGAAATAGATAATGTCTTCAACAAATGGTGCTGGCCAAACTGGGTGGCTGCATATAGAACAATTCAAATATATCCATATTTATCACTCAACCCCAAATTCAACTCCAAATATATCAAGGACTTCAACATAAGGCCAGATACTTTGAATCTGATGGAAGAGAAAATTGGGAATAGAACTCTTTGGCCCAGGAAAAGATTTTCTGAGTGGGACACTGATAGCACAGACACTAAGGTCAATAATCAGCAAATGGGATCACATGAAATTAAAAAGCTTCCAAAATCATTCAAACAAGCTGCAGGCTACAGAATAGGAAATGTGGTTTTCCCTGTTTCTCAGTATAAATTTGTGAGTACTGTACAGCTACTTAAGGTAATTAAAAGTAGTCTGCATGAAGCCACAGAATCAGCAGCGTGCTCATCAGCACACCAAACTGCTCAATGCTTACCTCACTGCTCCCAACATTCGAGCATGTGTGTGTTCATTTCAGAATTTTCCCTAGGTCTGCCATTTTGTCTGTGTTATCTCTGTTTTGCCCATTTGTATTGTTTAGTTCAATTTTTCTGAACTTGAAAATAGTGATTGTTTACAGAAGATCAAGGTCCAAGCTCATTATATTTTGGGGGAGTTTAAGGATTAATTAGTTTTCAGTTTGGGTGTGTTCGTTACTTTTCTTGTGGTTACAACAAAGTACTCAGAAAAAGTCACTTAAGGAAGGAAAGCTTAGGCTCAGACCTTGAAGACATCATCATTCATAGTGGGGAATACACTAATAATTGTAGCTCTGGTAAATTCTTTAAGATTCTTTTAACAAATTTCTACTATGTTTAAATAGAAACACATCAAATTGAATAAGAAAATTGTTCATCAAAATCCCTGTAAGATTATTCTTATTTTCTTATAAAACATACTTTGTCATTTAGAAATGATGGTTGTTTTAGAGGATTCACAAAGTCCCTGTCTGAAAGAGTGTGCTGTGGATACTATGTTATGTTAAACAGATCCAGGCATAGAGACAAAACCAATATTCCACAAATGTTTTTGCAATTCTGAAGCTACCAATATAGAGGTTTGTGAACCCACTCTCACCTTAACATTGTCTTCAGCATTTCATATCTAATTGTAGTATAGTATTCACTAATATAATAAATATAGATTTATGAGATATTTTAATGTTCTTAAAGCAAGTGAAAACCACCCAAGAGGAGCCTCACCAATCCAACCTGAGGTTGTCCAGATTGCACTGGCTGAAATTAAGTAGAAGATCATTCATCTCCCAGGGTTATGTAAGCAATCTTAGAGTGGGAGTTCAGGCGATGATTAAGCAGAAAAGAAAGCCAGCATGCAAGCCCATAACAAGAGGGGCCTGGCCTCCAACATCAAGGAGCTATTTCCTTTTTTTTTTCCTCCTCCTGAATAAACCTAAAATACTCCTTATTGTTGCTTTTTGGTATTCTAAAATCTCACATGTTTAGTGAAGCTATTTTTTAATTACTAAAATTACTATAAATGTGGTCAAACAAATACAAAATAAATGCAGGTAAAAGAGCTCAGTGGTTTTTTTTTAGCATCTAGGAAGAAAACATGCCTCCTTGTCTAGGTGTCATGAGAAAAAAGCTTAGGGTGAATTTAGGATAATAGTGAATAAAGTTAAAGCTCAAAAGATGTTTTGAGAAGAAATAGCACACTTCTGTATTTATATAATATTAACTAGAGGCTAAATTGGTTTTACATTTCTCTCTGGTAGTCCATGCTCCAGATATCGAGAAAAATGTTCAGATGCCAGGCTCAAATGCTGCAAGTTGTCTCTCTGTGGTCCTAGAGAGTCTCTGTGGCAACAAGGTTTTATTCTAAAACTCTCTGCCTATTTTTTCTACCAAGCATATTGAGTGAGAGACCTTAACCGTCTAAGCCAAGAACTCTCTCAAAGTTGGTTCTTCCTTAGTGGTAGCACATCTTCAGACTAAGAAATCTGGTCCAAGAGGGGACTGCCTCTGGGGGTTTCTTGGGAAGTGTCAAGACTGAAGTCTCATGAAAGTGACTGCTGTGCCTGTTGCTGACATCAGTGTTCCCACTGGGTATGTTGCTCATTCCTTGGGAATTTAAAAGAATAACAAGTAACCAACAAATCATCAAAAAATTATAACATGTTACCCAATTCTTGAAAGCAAGCCAGTAACACTAAAATCTGCTTCAGTGTCATCAATATGAATTCCTAGTGTTTTAAGTGAGGTGCTTGAACTTGCAGCAGCAGGATAGGTAGAGAACACAGCCTACCTATGGGTAGATTGTAATCTGGGTTAGATTCCCATGACATATGAAATGGATTTGAGGTTGACTGATCTCAAGAGCTTATTCTATATTGTATCAATTAGTAATAATATATAAGTACAGTATGTCACTAATCATAGGTGTGAATAGTCTTAGTAAAAAATAAAATAGTGGAAGAAGACATGACCTTTTAACAATATTACTCTGTTTTGAATGAAATAGCTTTAGGTGCCTCTTTAATGATTTTCCTTAAGTAATTGCAATTTTGACTAAGAGTAACCTCTGGGAAACATATAAGTATTTCTGGTTCCAAGTCAGGACATACTGTAGTACATAAGTTTTCAAAGAAATATATGTAGGGCTTAGAGGTAACATAATATCAATTTATTGCCTTATAGTGAATGATGATAAATATAATACAAAGATATTTGAAATACACATTCTTCTAAAGATTAACTAGTGTTTCTTTTGTTATGAATTAAAGGTATGAAGATGTTGAACCAGGGTCTGTGTCTTTTCACATGTGACGTTTCCTGATGGTTTCTAGGGAAGTAGACTAAACATGCAGTTCTGACGTAATGCAGCCTGCTGTGTTGGCTTCTGGTTAGCTCAGACTCTTCAACTGCCAAGAAAAAAGTCTCTGAAAAGGGCAAAAATTTTCAACCTCAGGAGACTCCGATAGGAAGACCAGGAGTAGGTAGGGGATGGGCAAGAGTAACTTCATTCTTAAGGAGACACACTTTATCATTCTTATATTTGTCTTAATCCTCCAATTGATATAGGCCAGATGAATTTCTGCTTAATAGGAGGTTTTTTCAGGAATTGATACAAAAATATATACACTGGGTACAGAAACTTCCAGCACAGAACCACGAAGTGTGTTAAGCCTTGTTCATGATGTAATAAATATTTAATAGGATCACTTTCGGGAAAGCAAGTTTTTGCTACTCCTAAGAATTGCATTCAGAATAAAAGTATGAACTTGAAATGGAGTTGGGAAAAGGTTTCTTTCTGGTACTCAGACCCCATTCTTTTATCATTTTGCATGGACATTGATAAATTCATTTTCTCTACATTGGTAGGGACAAAGTTTTCAAAAAATGAAATCTAGATTCTCCTGTCCCAAAAGACTGTATGTGTTGCTCATAAGCACTAAGTATTGAGTATATGCCCCTCGCTGAATAATGTGGTATACATGTCCTCACTGAATAACGGGGTAGTCGGGTTGTTTGTTTGTTTGTTTGTTTTTTAGTCATCTTTTAACCTGTTACTTACATATATAAACTGAAATACTAGGAAATCATTTCAGGGCTTGTCTCGTATTTACTTTACTTTGAAACCAGGAATTATCAAGGATGAATAACTTAAGCAACAAAAGTCTATTGTGCTACAGTTATATAGGTCAGAAGCTTTTCACTAGGCTAAAATCAAGCTGCCAGCAAGATGGTCCTCCTTTCTGGAGACTCTGAGAAGACTTTATCCATTGTCTCTTTCAGATTCTAGAGAAATCTTACATTTTTTGCCTTGTCACCTTTTCTTAATCTCCATCTTCACATGCACAAATTATAGGTTGAGTCTATTCTGTATTGTATCCCATGGTCCCATCTTTTGCCTACTCTTCTCTTTCAAGGACTGTGTGATTAAGTCGATCAATCAGAGTAACCCTAGGTATGCTTCTCATATCAAGTTCAGCCAGTTAGCAACTTAAATTCCATGTTCAATATTAGTTGCCTTTTGACATTTAAAGTACCATGTTCACAGGATGCCAGGGTTAGAACATGCCTATGTCCTCACAGGATGCCAGGTTAGAACATGCCCACGTACTCACAGGAAGCCAAGATTAGAACATGCCCATGTCCCCCTCTTTGCAGAGCCATTTACCTGCTTACTATAAGATTATTTTACAAAATTGGTTTATGCCTCTCTCAAATGTGAAAGAATCTAATTTGAAGAATGTTTTCTTAGTGGTGCTGGGATGAATGGTCTGCTAACTAAGAACAGATACTAACTGACATTACTCATTCTAGAGGAAGTAGGCATCTATATCGGTGATTTCCACCATAATCACAGCTGACAAATTCAGCTAATTCTCTCCAGGTTTTCATTACTATGTCTTTTACCCATCTATTTTCAGTGATTCCACAAAGCTAATCCTTCCCACAAGCAAAGTTTTTTAAATGTAACTAAAATCTTCTATCCCTTAGTAACATGAACTAATTAGAAATTAAACTAGAAGGTGGATGTGATGAAACTCCAAATAAGCCCAACTGGAGTGATCAGTAGTTCCATGCCTTAAATTTATCCAGTGGGTAATATGATTATCAATTTCCATGACTCCTCTATCATTAGTGGTGCAAAGAGAATGACAAAGGAAAGTATGAAGGAAAAAGAGAGACCATGAAATATCCTAAATCATAAGAAAAATTGTGTAGGAATAGAATTGCTATTAGATTGTGTTATTTAAGAACAATTTTTACTTCACCTTGTGACATCACCATCTATTTTACTGCTCAGAATTCTAATATTGAATATTTTGTCTGCTAATTTTCTTGTTTGGTTTTCATGTATATATGTTATATGTGTATATAACATGTTTATATGTTAGATATATGTTAGCTACTCATTCCCTATAGCTGTGTTAGAGAGTAGTGATAAAATTCCAGTAAGGAGGTTAAAAAATATGTACTAGATTTACTTAGAAGTCTACAATTTTCTGATAGATTTGTTTATAAAGGAACAAAAGCAGACTGTGTTCTCTGAGATTGAGGGAATAAACTGTTAAGGCTCCTGATGGCTAAAGTGAGTTTTCTGTCCATGAAAAGGCAAAAGAACTTTTGACTGAGTAGCATTTACCAAAGTGCAAATGCCAGATAACCAATGAGTAGGGAGGTATAGAATTTGGTTAGAGCAATATGACAACTTAGAGAAAAGGGCAATATTCCACAAAAACAAATTGAAAAGAAAAAAAAAAAAACAGCAACAGTTGGCTATGTGGGGTCTCTATACCTTGTGAAACTAAGGTGAGCAACACTGGAGACATAAAACGAAAGTATCAACCAAAGAAGAGGCTAGATGTCTGTGCTGAATGAAGGCAACATTACAGCAAAGTAGAAGGTACAAAGTGCAGAGAAGCACTTACAAACACACACACATTCCTGTATGCATATACACACATATAGATACATATGCACACATATACACATACACACATAGACACATGCACACACATGCATGCACACATACATATGCACACATGTACACACGTAACCTAAAACAATTTTTACAGAAAAGATACTCTAGCAGGTAGGTGAGGAGGCTCAATACTTGATGTACAAACCTGAGTTGGATTCTAGAAACCTATGGTGGAAAGAGAGAACTGAATCAGGAAAGCTGTCCTCTGACTTCCACACAAACAGCAAGGCAAGTGCGCTCATGTGTAAATACACACGTAATAATAATAAACCGATTAGCAGATGACAAATGAGTGGTACAATTAAAAGACAGGAAGGTGGAAGAACATTTCACAGTTTTACTAAGGCCTTCGGACTTGAAAAGGTTAAGAGCTAGTCCTCAGAACTTAAATGAATTAAGTGCTCCTGAGATTTTACTAGAGCCAGGTCAAGACTAATCAATTCTTTAAAATTACTTAGTCTACACAGCTACTTTGTGGTTTCATAGAATCATAATTAAGCATTACTTTAGAGATTTGTAAAGTAGTACTTTTCCACGTTCTAGCATTTACAGATTACTTGCTCGTCATACCTACTTCAAATAGCATTTAATCACCTGCACTTTACAGATACAACAAAGAAAACACAGAATGTGCTTCACTTACAGTCACACTGTTGATGAATAATATAGCCAAGTGCAAAGTGCACATCTCTTCATATGTAGCTCACATTATTTTACATTTAAGGTTGTACTATTTTTTCTAAAGAAACATGTATTTGCACAGATGAAGTCATAAGAGTTTAAGTATCATGACCCAAAATAGATACTGAGTAAATGAATCGGCAGACTCTGATCATTGTGACGTGAATGTCCAAGGTATAGCAACTCTCTTATTGTATACCTTCTCAAGTGAGAGACAATGACCCCTTGGGGTTTCATGAAGAACAATCTTTGGAGAAGGATAACTTTAAAAAACTTAAGTGTGCTTTAAAAAATGTAGTAATAATATATATTATTATATTACTATATTAATAACATGCTATTAATATAGTAATATAATAATATATAGTATATAGGATAGTATAGTATATGTAATATACTATATAATATGATATAATATTATGTTACTATATTAATAATATAATATTCCATGTATAAATAAGAATGTTACCAGATATTAGAGTCAGGGACACAACTTGGCTGAGACCACTCATTGATGTTAGAAATGTTTGCTGTTTTCAGAAGTCACATTATAAATTTTCACTTAGTATGACAAATTCCCAGAGCCATGCCCAACCTGCTGAGATATAGTAAATCCTGCCCAGAAATCATTACATGTTTAGCTCACAATAGCTTAAAACCTCCAAGTGTTCAGAATTCTACACTATGTTTGATGAGGGTCATTAGGATCTAATGGAGACAAAATGATTCTCCCTACTTTTACCCCAAATCTCAGCACAACAGTGCAAGAAGCCTACATATCTATTTCTGCTTTCTTTATTAATTTTACTCTCTATTAATCTTAATCATTTCTGGATCACGGCATTGTCCCCCTAAAAATTCTCAAGTAATAAGCAAGGTTTTTATACAACCATTGACTTCACAATCCCTTTTCTACATTAAGATGGTCTTCAGATACACAAGGAAGTGGTTCGTTTCGCTCAGAGAATAAAACTCTAATCATGAATTATTTAACGGTATTCTTACTTTTCAAACCTTTATTACTGGTGCTGGAGAGATGGTTCAGTGGGAAGAACTGTCCTTTCTCTGAACATTAGGACATATGTTTAGATCTCAACACACATGTAAAGAGCTAAAAAAAGTGGCTATGTGCATGCTTGCAACTCCAGGGCTATGGAAGATAAAGATACAATTTCTAGGGCTTGGTACCTGTCACTTTCCTAATTCTGTGAGAGACTTTGACACAAAGGTATAAGTCAACTTCTGACCTTCAAAAGTTTACACATCCATCAACACCACACACAAACATGCATACAAACTCACACAATCATTTCCATTTCATCAGATCTTGTTTCCTAGGTCACCTTAGACAATTTCTAAATACCTCACTTAAATAACAAATATGTTCCTCAAGGTTAAGCAAGACAGCGTGATTCATTCCTTCAGAGCCTGCCACATTTTCATTCGTTTTCAGGTCATGTACTTAAGTGTTTCCCAAGACATTGTCTTTCCCCATTAAAATCAACGCGTGCCACAGACCCGGCCTAATCGCTTCCCCCCCCCCCCCTCGCCACCCTCAATCCATGGGAATCAGGGGTTCCACGGCAGATGGGCATAGAGTCGGCGGGGAGTGACAAACAGACTCGACACAAGGAAGTGTGGATCTGAATGTAATTTGTCAAATCGAGCATCAAACTTTTTATACAGGAGAAAATAGGGAAGTGAGGTGACACGCTGGCAAGGTACTATGAGGTTACCGGATGCTTACATAAAACAGAGAAATGCAAACATGGAAGGACTGGCAGGAACAAACTGGGGTAAAATTCGATGTTAACAACTTGGATCAAAAACAGCTCCACCTAAGATCCACTTAATCTTAGGAGCCAGGGGCAAGGGCTTCGTGCCCTTGCCATAGTTCCTACTCTAGTCTATTGTATAGTCTACCTTCCCCCTAGGCCATTGTAAATACTTGAATATGGGTGTAACTCAGCTATCTATAGTTCTAAGTATCTACTCTTGTTCCTCCTTAGGTCGCAAACTTCCTTCTTCCTAGATAATGGTAAATTTCTGTGTAGGGCAGTGACTTAGCTATCCATGCCCAGGGTCGGATCAAGGACTGCCTTGAATCTAACTTCGCTATATGTCAAAGTATCAATCCTTAGGAGCACTTGTAATAAAGCAATATTAAGGGAAAGCACAGAGATCCATTTACCAACTAAAGCAAGGACATTGGAGCATTCTTTATACAGGATGCCACGATTCCAGGAGACTAAGTTTCCATGAACTTTTCGCCTTGGGACAGCGCCTAGGTTTTTGGGATGTAGCAACCGCGCATGCTGTCTGCTGCCCTCACTATACCCTTTAAAATGGAAGTTTCATCATACTATGCAATAGTCCTTCATTTGGGTGGCATCACAGGGAAAGCAAAATTCAATGGATTACAACAAAAGCCTCAGTCATTCAAAACCTAAGGGTGACTCAGGTTTCTTAAACTATGTAGTACCACTTCAAAAGAGGACAAAAGCCCTGAAATTGATGCAAGATGATCCAGGATCATATTTCATGACTTTAAAATAAGCTCACATTCCCAAATCCACCAAGGCATCATGTATGGCTGCTGTGGAAGATACTTTAAGCAAGTAAAGGTGATTTTAGAAACTTTCAAATTTTCACAATCAAAATGCTCTTCCATTCCTCCTGTTTCTCTTTCTGGTTGCTTTGAAAAACTCTTGTTAGGTCTTTGCCCAGCTTGGATCTAAGAATGGACTGTAGCCTACATGCCCAACCTTGTGAAAACATGGAAGCTCTTAACTCTACAAGAATCCTCCAAAATTCCAAATTTTAGAATAAATATAATCACCTCTCATGTCTCTGGAAATGTGGCTTCCTAGAGTCTCTTCTTGCCACAGTCTAGTGATTCAATCATTGGCTTCATCCCAAAAAGAACATACTATCGTGTGACAAGCTGGAATGATTTTTCCAAGAACCATGATGATTCTGAGTGGGCTGTAGCTACTCAGTATTTGAGGGGAAGTGGCTAATGGGATAAGAACGCCATAGCAATTAATAAGGCTTATTAAGACAATTTGTCTGGAACACAGAGTTCTAAACACAGGAGAATGTACAGGCATCTATCTCAATGTGTGCCCATCCATACTTTTCTTCATTACGTGATGGCCATTAAATTAAGAAAAAGTACTATATTTTCATTGTACTTATTCAATATATATTGAGTGAATAGCTATTGCATGACTCTTGACAGCAAAAAAAAAAAAAAATGGAATTATCACCTAGTTTCAGAGCAATGAGTAGATGCTCACCAAGGAAACAGGGATATATATCTCACATGCTTCTTCTTATACATAAAAGCATGCAAATGGGTTAGAAACCCACCCCTAGAAACCTCACAACACTATCTTCCTCTTCCGCTCAGCCTGCCACTACAAAATCTGCTCTAGCCATTGTATGCCATGTTAGAAAACTAATGAGTCAAAATTAAGATAGAATTTCTATAGGATAAGTGATCATAGTCTTTCCACACTAGTTATTCTACTTGACATAAAAAATAGAAATAAAAATTCAATGTCACTTAGATAATCTGTAAAAGAAATACATATGTGTTTGTTTTATATTATAATAGCAATTCAAAGTAATAGAAGGAACCATACTATCTAGAAACAAAGAAATATCACAGAAATTATGTTATAATTGACAGTGTCAATATTGAAAAATACAACAGAGAATTTTGAGGTTCCCCCAAAATGAAAGCAATTCTTTGATTTATTTTGCCTTGATTATATATTTATTACAAAACCATATTCCATTTTTCTCCAATAGTATTTTATGAAGAAAATACAAGGCAGGCTACATACTAATTCAATATGTGAAACTATAGTTGTTAAGAAAAAGTTCACCACTCAACCTATGTATAACAGCAAACACCTGAGGGTGGAAGCAGGAGTCTCAGAAGTTCGTGGTTATATTAGTTATGTAGGGACTTAGAGGTCTGAGTGGGCTAGAGACACTATTTTGGAAAAGGATAAAAAAGGCAAAGATTATAAAAGAGAAACCTCTTGAAGATTCAAACTTCTGAAATGGTCTTTCAAAGGAAACATTTCCATTTAAAATTATCAAAGATTACATTGAAAGCCAGGGAGTCTTAGAATTTATATTTTTAAATCTACCAAAAAAGTAGAACTTTTCCATCTGCGGGTAGGAAGGAACTATAAATACATGCATGTATACACACACAATGAAGCACATTTGATACATGTTTGTTTACTGTTCCAACCCTCACCCACTCTGACACACATCAACAGTGATACACAAAGAATGGTGGACTGTTAGGAATAAGACACAGTAAAACCTTACTAATACTTACAAATCAGTGAGCATCCAACTACCAAAATATTTTGAGGAAGTTAATTCATCATGTAACCACTATAGAAGCAATTACAAAGAGCTGTCTTGCTGATTGAGACAATGCGTGTGGTGGAAAGCATGTTCAGTGTGTATTGTCATACAAAAATGGAGAAGCAATCATTTCAACAGCTCACACTTTTTCCTGCAGGTGAACTTTGCCCTTAGGCTCTTTCTTATATTATGAGTGAAATCAACTAATCACAAAGATTAATATAGTAAACATTAAGTATGATAATTGTCTTTTATTGTTTGACAAAGCCTAGAATGGGATGGAGACTCAATAAAGGATTGTCTACATTTGGGCTAGCCTGTGTCATATCTGTGGCTAATTCTCTTAACATTTAAGTGGTGTGGTAAGATGCAGCCCAGTGTTTTCAACACCAGTCTCTCAGCTCTGTGGAATGGGACATAGGGCAGGTGGCAAATAGAAGATCTGAACTATCGGAGAGTCCAAACAACAACCTAAACACAAGAGAACAAGGAAGCAAGCAGAATGCATGCTGGTATTTCTCTCTGCTCTTGGCTGTGGATATGATCTGACCTAGCCACCTCAAGCAACTTTTTCTGTGACTTCCCTGTGGTGATGGCTATACTCTGGAATTGTGAACTAAATAGGACTTACTCATCTAAGTTGCTTTTATGGCAGGGTTTGTTTATCAGAGCAACAAGAATGAAATTACAATACTACGTAAAGTTTCTATTAGCACTTTAATTCAAATGCTTGCCTGATATTAGGAACAGAATGCAGGGCTTTGTGTATATTGAACATTCTCTCTACTGCCGTAGTACAACCTCAGTTCCTGAGTGTTCTTCAAACCAGTTATGACAAGAGTTGGAAATGTTGTACAACAAAGATTAAGGCCAAAGAAAATAGTGAATCAAAGCCAAGAGAGAAAGAGAGAGAGAGAGAGAGAGAGAGAGAGAGAAGAGAAGAATATGCAAGCATTTTACAATTAGCTTTATGTAAATCAATAGGTAGCTAGAAATATTAATTAGCAGTCATAAAGGCTGTAATGTGTTTAGTGGAAATGTCACAAAGTACACACACTTCTGGGTTGTTGACTTTATATTCCAGGTATTTGCTCCACCCCACAGGGTAGAAAACACTTCAAAGTAAAGACAAAGTTGCTGTCATAGAACTAGAAATAGACAGCAGAGTGAATTAGTGCATAAGAGGATGAGAGAGGGGAGATTAACGCCACACTTTCTTGTATCATCAGTCTTGCAAGCCTGTCAGCAAAGGCGAGGCATTCAGTCCTGTCAATCACCGAAGCAGACAGCTCGGGTAAGGGAGGAAGTGGAGTAGAATCAAACATGGCTATCAACACTTCCCTTTCTGTCTCGGAAGAACAAAATTCTGAGTCAAATTCTTGGAGCAAGTAGAAATTTATCCTAATGAAAATCAAATGATACATGACCAGAAAAGTGTCTATCTTTGGAATTTGTTCAGTTCTTCAATTTAGCCAGCTGGAGTAAATTTCCCAAGCCTCATTTTGGTCGGCTTTTGGAAACAAAGGGCTCTCCCGCTAATTAGAAAGCTATATTTCATCAAAGACGAAGACAATGCCCTTGGCTTAGAGATTCCCTTTTTAAAACGATACCAACAAAAGCTTCTGCTGCATAGTTACCGTGAGGAGATTTGAGACCATGTCTTCCACACATGGAAGAATAGCCTATGAGCATTACATGTGAAGCTGAAGAAAAATGGGTAAAGCCAAATAAATTTTTATTTAGAAATCTACAAAAATTGCCATGATTATACTACCTTATATCCAAAAGAAAATATCAAACCATAATTATTATGAGTGGAATATTGACAGAGGCCTGGGGAGATGGCTCACTGGGTAAAGCACCTGAAAGGCAGGGAATATCTAAGACACAGTAGTCAGGAGCAAATTTTATCAGAAGCAAAGAAGTGTGCACAGAGAGAAAGGAACAGAGAGAAAAGAAGGCTCTTAAAAAATGGAGAGAGAAATTGTTTTCTGAAATCACTTTCCACTGGTAGTCAATGTCCAGGGCCTGTCTAGCCAGGTCAGCCAGAAAGGGGCTCACCAGAAGGGACAGAAGCTTACCAAATCTTTTATCCTGGGTATAAAAGAAAACAGAACTAGGTCTTCTTTATGGCTTCTCTGGCCCCCCATGTGAACCTGTTTGAGTGTCAGGTATCTGGCTAGAATCTGGTCCCTGAGCTGGAGCTGTGAAAATATGAGCCAGCTCAGAAAGATTTAGACCAAGAAAATGAAGATATACAAAGAAACTTTCTTTTGAAAATGTAAGCTTTCTGAGCAATCTGGCCTATAGACAGGACTTGCAGCCTTCTTGTTGTTTGGTGTCATGGCCATTTTAAATTGACACAGAATTTCTGAGAAAGAATGTAAAAACTTCTTTAAAGGAACTAATTATAGTCAGGAAATAAAAAGAAATTTCTCCAAATCTCCTGGAGTTGCGGGATAGATAGTCTGACCAATAATTGTAAATACTTTTATGGACACTTACAGACAATATAATTTATGTACTTTACATTCAGAATCTGCCTACAGAGATTTCTAAGAGTCTTTTCACTGCTTTTAATATTTAAATTACCAAGAGAACTTGCTGAAGTAATTTGAAAAAATAACTACTCTCCAAATCAAATTTTGACAATTCAAAAGACGTGTGACCTGAACATGCACAGACCTTTATTCTTGTCATTATTCTTTAACAAGTAAGCATAATAAATTATTTACAAGTTGTAGAAAATATATTAGGTATGCTAATAGTGTCAATATGATTTAAAGTACATAAGAAGATGGGTTATATATAAATTCTACTTCATTTTATATAAGACACTGGAGTTTCCTTGCATATAAGTCCATTTGGAGATACTCACTAATATTTTGAAAAGATTAGGTCCAAATTGAAATTTCTTCAATTGCAAGTATATTTTTCTGATGTTGTTTTTTATTTTATGAAAATGTTAGAGCTTAGCTGCTGCTTACTGGTACAATATTGGTAAGAATGTTATGAGAGTAATTAGTAACTTTTTCACTGAATTTAAGACATGCTTTATAAGTTGGAACTCATGCCCGATGCCACTGATAAGGCCAACAACCCATGTATCCAAGGGGAGTGCTTATTACTGTTATTATGCTAAATGGAAAGAACATTAAATCAACTCCTCTATGGCTTAATCTATACCCATAGATTAGTGCATCTCTCAACCTTCATTTGGGAAGCTTCATTTTTTCAGTAAATGGCAGTTGACATAGAGACCAACAACTGGTCAAAGGTGCAAAGAATAGGAGACTCCAGCTGCAGCCCCAAAAGGGATATCTGTATCACACTTGCTCCTTCCAAGACACAGGGATCACCACTTAAGGGAGTGAGAGAAAGGTTCTAAGAGTCAGAGACAATAGACAACTACAGAGACACAGCATTTCCTGGGCAGAGCAGGGCTGATGCAAATATGACTCACAGTAGTTTTGACAGCCTATATAGGGCATGCATAGGACATGCACAAGATCAAGCCAAAGTCCCATCACGGGGGAGGGAAGAAGTAGCAAAATCCTACCCTTAAACTGAAGAACTATTAGCAACGATGGTTTCTGAAACAGGGAAAATCAATGGATTTTATTTGCTGGGGGTTTTGTTTTGTTTTGTTTTGTTTTGTTTTTTGTTTTTGTTTTTCAGGAATTCAGCTCTTGAGAGGCTACCAATGCTCCATAAAATGACCTTAGACCAATGTACATCCTAGCAGGACTAAGTGGTCTCAATGGGTTTGAAACTGAAATAGTTAAAATTGGAAGGTAGTAATCCAGTGTGGGCATTGACAGGGAAAGAGTATAATTGATTAAAATACATTCTTAAGCAATAAAAACTTCCACAAATTCCTGAATTATCAGTATTCCTATTTCAGTTTATAAATAATGTATAAAAGTTTATAGCTGTCATATAAAACAACCAAAATATTTTATGCAGAATAACTTGTTAGTGGGCTGTAATATAAACAAAGAAGTCATGAGTTTTATGAGTAAAAAAATGAATCAAAAAAGATTTAATGAATTACATTGTAATGAATTTAAAGATACCATTGACATGATGTGATTAATAAAAATAATATATACACTTACCCAGTAGTTAGGAATGTTTAAAACTCAGCATGTTATTCAAAATGTGCTATTCAAGTATGTACCCATCAAGACATTTCAACATATAAATTAATGTGTTTGATTCAGTGCTCAAGAGTTTTGTAATCAGACCTAATGTGGTAGAAGGCATTTCAAAAATAAGAATTCCTTACATTGAAAATACTAAAATCGCTAGCTTCAACTGAATATTTAGACAAATAACAAGGCAGTTTAAGAGAAATAAGCCCACAAAAATATTAA
The DNA here is from genome assembly GCF_000001635.26 of Mus musculus. Lineage (NCBI taxonomy): Eukaryota > Metazoa > Chordata > Mammalia > Rodentia > Muridae > Mus > Mus musculus. The sequence continues at coordinate 29,467,545 of NC_000076.6, read as the reverse complement.
ATATAAAATATCTAATATAAAGTGTCATGCCCTACTCTGTTTAAAAAAATATTATATAGCAAGTTTCATTTTACATTTAAAATTAGCACATTTTTAAAACATTGCATATACTCTGAATTTTTTAAAAATTGGGTAGTTTCTCCAGTTTTCACTTTTAATTCATTTAATACTGATTATAACAAAAAGATGTAATACTAGGAAATATACAGTGTCATAAAGTTTCCTGAGGGCATATGCAAGTAAGGAGTACAGACTTGGGATCAGGGCAATAGAGTTCATGGATATGGATTGACTTATCACCTGGCATAAAAAATTTGTCAGCACATGAACTAAAATTCAAATTTCAGATTCTGACTGCTAAGTGAATAATGAATGTAAACAAAAGATAACTGGAAGAAGTTTCTTAAAAGATTTTCTTAAAGGCATTGAAGAGATTGGTGAGTGGTTAAGAACTCTTATTCTTGCAGAGGACTTGAGCTCTATTCCCACATGTAAGCCACACAGAGGTGGTTCCATGTAACCCCAGCTCCAGGGAATCTGATGACCTCCTCTGACCTCTGCAGTCAATACACACATATATGTATGCAAGCAAGCATTCAAGCACAGAAAATAAAAAATAAATAAACCATTACAAAAATCTTCTTAAAAACTATTAAAATGGAGGTCCTAAAAATTGTAATAACTGATGTTTATGTTTGTTTATGAAGATAGAATTATTCAAAAAGGACTGTGAAGTCTTAAAGACTCAGTAGGATTTCAGGAGCTTTTACCTGGAAGCAGGCACAGAGCATAGTTCTACCTGCACCCAACACCAGGCCTGCTCATCACCACCTCGTTGAACCTGGACGATCCAGAGCCAGGGCAGGGGTTCCCAGGGACTCTGCTCGCTGTGCTTATGCTGGTTCCATCCATGGGAATAAACTTGCATTGAGATAATTCTGGTTTTGTCGGCACCCAGAGCTAATCCTGCGCCACAGTGCTCCATACCCAAATACTGCCAGAAGAGAGCTGGCCTCCTGGGAGTGCAGAAAAATCTATGAGCACAGGTAAGACCACCACTTCTGCTCAGAGGGACCAGCCCAGAGCCCTCAGGACACAGGATCCAAGGAGCAGCCTGGGACAGGATCCTTCTGGTTTCCATCTGCATCCAGAGCTGATCCCGTGCTACAGTTCTCCATACACAAATACCACCAGGGAAGAGCTGGTTGTTCAGGAGTGCAGACATAGTTGTGAGCACAGGTAAGAACACCACTTGTGCTCAAATTCCTGGCTCAACAGGGATCCTCCCAAAGCCCTCAGGACACAGGAACCAAGAACAAGAACATGAGACAGGATCCTTCTGGTTTCCGTATGCACCCCCAAGTTCAACCTGTGCCACAGTTCCCATACCCAAATTCCTAACAGAGAGAATTGGTCTCCCAGGAGTACTGACACACAGGCTTGCAGGAGGGACAAACCACAGTCAGCTAAGACAGCAAGACTGGCTAACACCAGAGATAACCAGATGGAAAGAAGCAAGGGCAAGAACATGAGCAACAGAAGACAAGGCTACTTGGCATCATCAGAAACCACTTCTCCCAACACAGCAAGTCCTGGATACTCCAACACACCAGAAAAGCAAAACTCTGATTTAAAATCACATCTCATGATGATGATAGAGGACTTTAAAAAGGACATAAATAAGTCCCTTAAAGAAATACAGGAGAACACAGATAAACAGATAGAAGCCCTTAAAGAAGAAACATAAAAATCCCTTAAAGAATTATAGGAAAACACAACCAAACAGGGTAAGGAATTGAACAAAACCTTCCAGGATCTAAAAACAGAAATAGAAACAATAAAGAAATCACAAAGGTAGACAATCGTGGATAGAAAATTTAGGAAAGAGATCAGGAGTCATACATGCAAGCATCACAAACAGAATACAAGAGACAGAAGAGAAAATCTCAGGTGCAGAAGATACCATAGAACATTGCAAGATAATGCAAAAAGCTCCTAACCCAAAACATCAAGGAAATTCAGGACACAATGAGAAGACCAAACCTAAGGAAAACAGGTATAGAAGAGAGTGAAGATTCCCAGCTTAAAGGGCCAGTAAATGTCTTCAATAAAATTATAGAAGAAAACTTACCCAACCTAAAGAAAGAGGTGCCCATGAGCATAAAAGAAACTTACAGAACCTCAAATATATTGGACCAGAAAAGGAACTCCTCCCATAACATAATAGTCAAAACAACAATTGCACAAAACAAAGAAAGAATATTAAAAGCAGTAAGGGAGAAAGGTCAAGTAACATTTAAGGCCAGACCTATCAGAAATACATGAGACTTCTCAGCAGATATTATGAAATCTAGAAGATCTTGGGCAGATGTTAAACAGACTCTAAGATAGCACAAATATCCAGCAAAACTCTCAATTACCATAGATGGAAAAACCAAGATATTCCATAACAAAAACAAATTTACACACTATCTTTCCACAAATCCAGCCCTACAAAGGATAATAGATGGAAAACACCAACACAAGTAGGGAAACTACACCCTACAAAAAGCAAGAAAGTAAACTTCTTTCAACAAGCCCAAAAGAAGATAGCCACACAAACAAACAAACAAAAAAATAACATCAATAATAATGGAAAGCAACAATCACTATTCCTTACTATCTCTTAAAATCTTTGGACTCAGTTACCCAATAAAAAGACACAGAATAACAGACTAGATATGTAAATAGGACCCAGCATTTTGCTGCATACAGGAAACCCACTTCAGTGTCAGAAACAGACACTACCTCAGAGTAAACAGCTGGAAAACAATTTTCCAAGCAAGTGGTCCCAAGAAACAAGCTGGAGTAGCCATTCTAATATGGAATAAAATCAATTTTCAACCAAAATATATCAAAAAGGATAAGGAAGGGCACTTCATACTCATCAAAGGAAAAGTATACCAAAAAGAACTCTCAATTCTGAAGATCTATGCTCCAAATGCAAGGCCACCCACATTCATGAAAGAAACTTTACTAAAGCTCAAAGCACACATTGCACCTCACACAATAATAGTGGGAGAATTCAACATCCCAATGGACATATCATGAAAACACAAACCAAACAGAGACACATTGAAACTATTAGAAGTTATGGATGAAATGGATTTAACAGATATCCCTAGAACATTACATCCTAAAACAAAAGAATATACCTTCTTCTCAATACCTCATGATACCTTCTGCAAAATTGACCATATAATCAGTCACAAAATAGGCCTTAATAGATGCAAGAAGATTGAAATAATCCCATGTATCTTATCAGAGCACCATGGACTAAGGCTGGTCTTTAATAGCAACAAATACAAAAAGCCCACATACACATGGAAGCTGAAAAACCTAGTCAGTGATTACTTGGTCAAGGAATAAATAAAAAATAATTTAAAGACTTTAGACTTTGCCCCATCTTAGAATTGGGAACAAAACACCCATGGAAGGAGTTACAGAGACAAAGTTTGGAGCTGAGACAAAAGAATGGACCATCCAGAGACTGCCACACCGGGGGATCCATCCCATAATCAGCCACCAAACTCAGACCTGTTGCATAAGCCAGCAAGATTTTGCTGACAGGGCCCTGATATAGCTGTCTCTTGTGAGACTATGCCAGTGCCTGGCAAACACAGAAGTGGATGCTCACTGTCAGCTATTGGGTGGAACATAGGGCCCCCAATAGAGGAGCTAGAGAAAGTACCCAAGGAGCTGAAGCGGTCTGCAACCCTATAGGTGGAACAACAACATGTACTAACCAGTACCCCCAGAGCTCGTGTCTCTAGTTGCATATGTTGCAGAAGATGGCTTAGTTGGCCGTCATTGGGAAGAGAGGCCCCTTGGTCTTGCAAACTTTATATGTCCCAGTACAGGGGAACACCAGGGCCAAGAAGTGGGAGTGGGTAGGTAAGGGAGCAGGGTTGGGGGAGGGTATAGGGGACTTTCGGGATAGCATTTGAAATGTAAATGAAGAAAGTACATAATAAAAATTTGGAAAAAACAAAAAAGGAAATGAATGCACTCCGTACTGAAACTTATGGGGCACAATGACACAGTGCTAAGAGGAAAACTCATAGCTCTGAGTGGCTCCCAAAAGAAACTGGAGAGAGCATACACTAGCAGCTTGATAGCACACCTGAAAGCTCTAGAACAGAAAGAAGCAAATACACCCAAGAGGAGTAGATGGTACGAAATAATCAAACTCAGGGCTGAAACCAACCCAGTAGAAACAAAAGGAACTATACAAAGAATCAACAAAACCAGGAGTTGTTTTTTTTTTTTTTTTTGAGAAAATCAACAATATTAAACCCTTAGCCAGACTAACCAGAGTGCAGAGAGACAGTATCCCAATTAACAAAATCAGAAACAAAAGGGATATAACAACAGACAGTAAGGAAATTCAAGAAACCATCTGATCCTACTACAAAAGCTTATATTCAACAAAACTGGAGAATCTGGGCGAAACGGACAAGTTCATAGACAGATACCAAATACCTAATTAAATCATGATCAGGTAAACCAATTAATCAGTCCCATAACCCCTAAAGAAATAGAAGTAGTCATTAAATGTCTTCCAAAAAAGAAAAGAAGAGAAAAGAAAAGAAAAGAAAAGAAAAGAAAAGAAAAAGGATGGGTTTAGTGCAGAATTCCATCAGAACTTCAAAGAAGACCTAATACCAATACTCTTCAAACCATTTCTCAAAACAGAAGGAACACTACCCACAGTTACACTGCGTATTTTCCATTTGAGATGGAACAGCTATCTCTGGAATCAGTAACTTGTCACAATTTCTTCTCACAGAGGACTTCCTAAGAGATTTTTTTCTACTTCTATCATGTTTAATATCCTAAATAGATTTTAAAAACTGGTTAAGTTCATATTACTTTTAGCTTCAGAAAATATCATGGGTATTTAAGAGGTATGTAACTACTATAAATTATTTTGATGATTTACAAAAATGTCAATACTGAGTTGTGTATTTTAAAATAAATTTTATTAGTTTAATAAATAAAGAAACTTGCATTTAAAAAGCACTTTTATCTGTTAATAAGAAATATAAAACTTCCTGATAATTTTGAAAAGTGTTAAAACATTTTTGTGGTGGTAGTTTAATAGCAAAATAATGTTTCTCCATTGAATATAATAAATACAATACACAGTAGACTCTGTGTGTGTGTGTGTGTGTGTGTGTGTGTGTGTGTGTGTGTGTTGAATATGTACATGTGTTTGAGTGAGTACCCTAGTTTCCTCATGTGGAGTCCAGAGGAGGTTATCACATGATAAAATTTCTTTCTCTATATCATTCTATTTTATGTATGTGTGTTTGTATGTATGTGTATAGTGTGTGTGTGTGTGTGTGTGTGTGTGTGTGTGTGTGTAGATAGTGTCTTTCACTTGCTTGATGTTTCAACTAGGCTAGCCTTTATCTGTCTCTGGCCACCAACTATATAGGTACAAGTGTTCCCAGTTTTATGTGGAGGCTACAGTTTGAACTTAGGTTGTCTTGCTTGCATAGCAAGTGCTCCTGTTCATGGATCCCTCCACCCAGTCTATCCATCTCCTCTTACCCAAGGTTGAACTTTCTGTTGTTCACCTCTCATATTCAACTGTAGTTCTGAGACATTAGTGACATATTCTAGAAATCAAGAAATGATGTGCCACCCACTCAGACCAGCAGTCATCTTTGTGTCTAGAACACCTTTGTGCCTTGTGTATCATGTATACTCATTTAAATAGTCATCTCAGCTACATGACTCTCATTGTATCACACTGTTGATGTTTCAGTAACCTGAGTATAGTAGCTCATCACCTTATCCCAGTCCTTAGACCTCACCTTGTCACAAGAACAGGGATGGATACAGAAAATAAGAAATTAAGAAAGACAGAATAAGACACATCAACATAACTTTTATTGCAATATGTTATTATAGTTGTTTTTACTTATATTTATCTGTTATTGTAAATCTCCTAACATGCCTAGTATATAAACTAAACTTTATCATGGAAAAATATGTGGAGTTAAGCTCATATACGGAGTAGAGGCAGTGGCAACTGTGTTTTGTGGCTCCTTGAATTTTGGTGATCATTACTGTTTTAAATATGTTACCTGAAATTTGAAAAAAAATATTAATTGTGTTAGGGATGCATATGACAGATGAGTACTCTGCGCCTGAGCTCCCAGCTCCCTTTTTATGTTTTAGTTTGTAGCAAGGTCTCACTAAGTTGCCCAGGCTTACCTTGAACTTGACTGAGATCCTTCTTCAGCCTCCTGAGTAAGTGGCACTTCAGGCTTGCACCTCCAGAATTGCACCCAGTCTCTGCAATCATCACTGAAAACCAAGGGCACCTACATAAGAAACTTAAGTAAAGTAGCCAAGCTTGGGGAAAGGCTAGAATGCAAGGACTGTGCCCTAACGAGGTCACGAGGCCAGATAACTTAACATGAGTCTAAGGTAAGGCAAAGGATTCTAGAAATTGTGATGCCGGTTAACAAGTATATGGGATGAGAAGACATTATTGGGATGCGGGATACAGAGATTAGCAGGAAGAGGAGTGTGAGGCCAGCCAAGTGGGTGAGGAAGCAAGCAGGGACAAGTCACAAAGGACAAGAACCCCGAGGGCTGCCTTAGGAATCTTGAGTTTCTCTGCTTCCACCTCCAACCATGTACAGCTAATGTCTTACCTTAAACTTTTTTATTCTTCTGAATTCTGAAAAGAGTATAATGTGAATAGGCAGCGCCTCTTAAAATCCGCTTTTCCATTTGAGGGTAAAACACAATATAAGTCTTACCAGACCCCATCGATCAGACAGCTGCAAACATGACTTCAGGAGACTATCCCTAATTAACAGTATGTAGTAAGATGCATACTAATATGTCAAATTAACTTTGGCTAATTAATCTAAAACCCCTACAAGTCCAGTGGGAAAGGAACAAAACTGATTTGTCTACAATCTGACAGAGTATATAACTTGAATAGCTTTAAATTTCAAGTTGAAGACATTAAGTGTCTGCCTAATTTGTCTATAAAAGATATCTAGTCTCTTACGGGTTTTTTTAAAATTGTATTTCTTAAAATTGCAGTAGAGGCAATAAGCAGATCTATTTTAGTAAAAACAAACAAGCAAAAGAGGACAAAAGGCTTGAATGTGTTCCTCAAATCAGCTCTACTGGGTAATAATATAGCTGAGGACATTTGGTCTTGATGGATTTCAGCTGTGTTCTTCAATGCTGGGTCAGGCCGTCCTGTGTTTATACAGCCTAGAGGTCAAAGGCCTTTTAAGTATGTATCTACACAACATATCATAATTGCTGCATAAAAATACTTGTACAGTAGCAGACGCCATCCCTTGCAACCTTCCTCTAGTGACATAGTAACTAAAACTAATGAAAGTTGTAATTTGCATCTTTTGTGCATAAAAACATGGCCAAACTTAGATTTACAAATCAGATTAACTCCCTTTTAACATATAAAGCCATGGGCTACTGGGCTACTATGGGTTGAATTCCACGAAAGGTCTAGTGGGTAAATTTTATCTTTTTGAAGGGCTATTTCACTACTTGGTTGGAGTCACAGAATTGGTGTTTCTATCTCAGTCTACAATGGGAAAGTCTATTTCACTTAGATTTTACTAAAATGTTTAGCCTAGCTTTTCTTGAAACAAAGGAACTACTTAAAGCTCCTTAGCTCCTCCTAATGGAATTTTGGAGAACTTCACAAATAAACCCCTTAACTATTTCTAAGTGGTAAACAAAACAAAAAACCCCTGGTATTTATAATCTAAGTAATTGTTGGCACTCATAATTCCAGGAAAGTTACTTCTCATTCATATTCTCATTATGCCTAAACGAGTATTGAATGTATTCTAAGGCTTATGTTTTCACATAGAACTTTAATGTATAATACACAATGTGTAACATAGAATGTAGGAAGAAAAAACAATCCAAGATATATTCTGCTCTAAGTTCTAAAAGTTTATTCATTCTTTGGTCATAGTTGGATTTGGACATGTTTTAAAGACATGATTTGCAACTAATTTTCATCTCAGTTCCTGCTCTATATATACCTAATTTAAAAACTTTCCTTACAAATTACAAGGATAAAAAAGCCATTGTAAATTTTACATCCGTTATGAAAAATGTGTTATTAGTAACCATGTGATCTCAACTAAATTTTAATTGCATATATTTAAGAAAATTGGATTCTCTTATTTCTCTACAAATACAGTTTTCAGGTGTGGCAGATATCAAAATAAACTCAAAAGGTTGCATATGTGTGTTTGCATATATATGATATACATCATAAATAATTTATAACATAATTGTATATACATTTATATGCATAATTTTTGTTCAATAACTACATATGTATAAGATTATGTATTTAAGACACAGATACATATATATGTGTGTGTGGGTGTGGGTGTGTGTGTAACATATGTAACAGCAACAAAGAAAATGATCCTGTCAATGTGAGAGTGGCAAAGGACATAAAAATAGAAAGTGATTTGAGGCAGGGTAGCTGGGAGGGGCTGGAGGGAGCAAAGGGAGGGAAGAAGAGATGTAATTCTATTTCAAATAAAAAGATTGGGAATAAAAGAAAATACTTAAAGAAGAACGAAGGAGGGGGAAAGGAAAAAAGGAAGGGAGGGAGGAAGGAAGGACACAAGGGAGGGAGGAGGAGAAAATAAAGTCCAACTGTACTTGCTAACTCCACTCTTTATAAAATCCCAGTCTTAGTCTCCAGACACTGTGTGTAAGAACTTGCATTTTAAAATGTCATCTATATTTAGAACCAGGTCTGTAAAGAGTCTAGATAGTGTTTATGCAAAAGGCTATATATTGTTTTTTCATTAGTAGAAAATAATTTCACAATCTCAACATTATCTATCATGTATTCACATTTGTGATGCTAATTTTTATAGTCCTTAATTCATGTGTGGCATCATTATCTGCATAGAGATTCCAGTTACCCTTTGGAAAGTTAGTCTCGTAAGGGAGGGCATAAGGAGATGAACATGTTTGTGTGGTTTGTGTGCGGGTGGGAAACTGACAAAAATTAAAAGCATAAAACTTTAAGACTTAATTGTAAATACCAGCTGAACATCCTTTGTGGATTTGTTACAGATAACACGATTCTGGAAACTGAAATGTCACATATTAAAATATGTGGTTGCTGGTTTCTTTCTTCCTTCCCCCCACCCCACCATCAAAACTTAGCACACAAATCTCTAAACTCTGCCATATTCTGGGATTTTGATACTTGTCCTTCCAGAGTTTTCAGTAACACTGGCACTTCAGGGCAAATTCCCAATGTGGCAGTTGAATCCAGCACCCCTCAGTAACTTCCTATATATAGACTCTGATGAAACTACGGAAGTGTACGTTTAATGTCCCAGGTCACCATGTCCTTGCATGCCATCACATGTTGCCATCACCCATTGCCTACCCTGACATCTTCTTTCATCAGTCTGGCAAACTGTCCTTCTTTTAGGTTTAACTTAAAAGTGATCTGCGGAATTATTTTAAGTCTCTCTTAGAGGAGGCCTATGCTTCCTGTATGTTCCCTGTGCGAGCTTGTGATTGCCTCCACCTCAGCTAGGCTTGTGACCACAGTTGTCATGCTCCTCCCCATGTCTCACATGTTGGCTCAGGTTAGAACATTAGGTGAAAACCAACAAGGTATTGATGCTGTAGAATCACAATATTAGCTTTTGTTTACCACATGACTGCCATGTCAGGCACCATGCTAAGTGTTCTACAAACATCTTACTCAACCTTTAATAAGTTTAGCAAACAGAAAGAACAGTTTGTATTTGAAGTATCAGCTAATCCCGAGGCTTATCAGAACCTTGCAAAAGGTTACGCAACTCCTTGTATTAGAGAAAAAATCTGAGCAGTGCTCTCTGACACTAAGGATGGTATCTGAAACTGAACAGCAAGTGGCTCTCTACAAGACTGTTGGTCTATTTTCTGCTTTTCTAAAAGACTCTCACAGACTATGTTATAAACAATAGAAGCTTACTTATCACATGGATCTGGAGACCAGAAATCTAAGAATGCTGTACTGCTATTTCATGATGATTCCCCAACTCAACTACATGGTTAATGTTAGAAAAGTGTGTGTGTGTGTATGTGTGAGGCAGAGAGAAGAAATGGGGGCAAACTTGTTCTTGTTATCGGGAATCCATCCCTACAATAACCCATTGCCATGATAACAATATTAATCTATTTGCAAGGGTAGAATTCTTCAATGCAGTCACACTTTCCAAACCCCTTCAAAACTGTGGTTACCATGACAATTAAATTTTAACATGAGTTCTAAAGAGGACACTCAAACCTTAGCGGGTTCAGATTGCACTCAATTACTAATAGGAATTTCTCTTTGATTATTTCGTCTCAAACTTACTTCATATAGCTAGAACACAGGGGGAAACGAATGTTCTTTTAATCATTAGAATCTGTCTCAATCCAGTCAGGTCCACCTACACATAGTCATGAGTACCATACACAAGTATATGCAGTGAAGGGTAACACACACACACACACAACAGAGGGGGGGGGGAGAGAGAGAGCAGATTATTTTAATTGAAATACTCAGTTTGCAAAATTGCAAAAGAGTCACAAAATAAATATTAACCACATCAATGAAAACTCACCAAGTTACTACAATAAAAACAGAAGTCCCTTTAATGAAAACCTTACAAAATTATCCCAAAATGCACGTGATTTTTTTAATGGACTGCAGCCACTCTGGGCATGACTATTTCATTTCTTGGACAAGAGTAAAAATGTGTTATTTGTGCAGAAAAATCGTGAACATTTCCAACTACTAACACATGGCCTGTGAGGAAAAGAATAATCCCATATTTTTTTCCTCTTGCGCGGTAACCCTCCAGTGGACAGCAACCATGCACAGTGTGCTAGTTTCCTGTTGCTTTAGCTGAGCGTCCCTTTTCACTCAGTGTCCAGAGTATATAGCTATTTATTGACTAATAAAGCCATAATACTAAACTTCAAGATACTCCCTAAAATGATTCTGCCTGTCTTAAGAAATATTCATATCAGTTTGTTAATAAGCAGAAATAGCTTGGAAGATGAGTTGGTTGTGACAAGTGGCCAAAAGAACATTTACATCAAACCATAACTGAGAAAGAAACAATACATTTCTTATGTTTCTAAAAAACTATGGCTGGGATCACAGCTATAATATGTTGGGTCATCATCAAGAGAACAATGTCAAACACTGAACTTCTGGGCAATTTTCTTTAAAATAATATTTTTTAGGTCAGTAATTCCTGTAAAACTTTGGAATGATTTTTGTTGACTATTTTTAGAATTGAACTCAAACACCCTCAAGGTGGCCCTAAAACTAGAGATACTATGTCATCCATTGCTTGCAAGTACCACCTGAGAAGGAAGAACAGTGTGTGGGGAAACTAGCATTGGCTAGGACTATGAAGTGTTATGCAGCTAAAATTATGCTGCATGATCAGAAAGGTAAATTTGCTCGTCGGGGTTGCTTGCGTGTTTGTTTGTTTGTTTGCCTGTTTAGTTTCTTTACTCAAGGCAGCTCTACCAATATCTCATTAAAACCAACAAGAAGTCCCGGGATCTGTCTTTAGAAATCTTAGCAACACAATAACTCCTTAATGGAAATAGAAAAATGAACTCAGCAAATCAGTGGATAAGTAGTTGAGCTTAGAAATCATAGCCGGCTGCTTTTGTCCAACTCCATGTGCCTCGAATAACTAAGCAATCTGATACCTGTTTCAGCCTCCTCGAGACTCTCATTTTTTACTAACTGTCCTAGTAGTGCTCAACATGTACAGTGTTAAACTCAACCAGTAAAATTTTCTGAAGCAATTGGAAGGTTTTATAAATACAATCTCATGACAAAGCTGTTCATGGCATCAAGCCATTAATCTGAGGAGACTGAGGTGTCTCTAGTCTACATATCAAGTATTAATAACACTGTGATTCCCTAGGATTCTGTAACCAGAGCACCAGAAGAGAAGCCAAACTACCAAATTCAATATTTGCAGCCTGTTTCAGGACATAGAAATATTTTGGTTCTATAGCACAAATAATTTTTCTGAAGTACTTTCATCCATAATGCCTCAGTGTAGGCAGACAGATTTCAAAGTTTGCATGGCTCAGAGCGTGGGGTATAAATGTTTAATTAAGAATTGTCACATCAAAGACTAGTTGGTTCCAAGTTTTAATTTATAATGAATTGATTTGGGTATAATTTCTTATTGTTATATATGTTAATGAATCTTACTAAAACCATAGCCTTAAAAATGATAAATTTTATGAAAAAAGTTCTCCTGACAAAATTAATTTTTTATTCTTAAGAAAATAGGAAAAAATCTATTCGTTTTGGCATATTGGCAAAATACTCACCATAGTTTTCCTAGTTATTCTATAAAATTTACCATTCATTCTTGCTCCATATGTGATACAGTGTACCTACTCACATGAATACCTTTATAGACATATTGATTTCAATGGAAAAAATAATCATCTCATAGTATGAGTCTGAGTTAAGTCTGTGTTAGAAACCCACTTTAAGGTCAAGAACCTCTGTGGAACAGAGCATACATCTGAGAAATATCTGCTTGATCAATTGAAAACATAATGTGTCTCTCCTTGTAAGTTATACTATTGATATATTGATAAATTATATCAACACACCCCACACACAGAGAAATTGCAATGCAAATTAATTTCATTTTGTGCTAAAGTAAAGCGTAATTACGTTGGTATGCATTATGAACTATTATTTCTGTATTTGTTGTGCAAATCAATTCTCTTCTCTGAGGTAACATGCTAATATCACCACAGCTTGCAAATGTGTAACTGCTTTTTCTAAATTTGAGTATAAAATAATGCCTTAAATATGAACCAGATAATTTACATATCAATAGTATTTTCATATGGTAAAAATATACGTAAAGTTTCTCATTTGGTATGCATAAGTGACTATCATGTAAAGTAAATCCCTTAATTCTATTAGTCACACAAATTCTATTGGTTTAACAAAAGCAGCTGAGTGAAAGGCTTAAAGAGCATGTTTGTTATCTATGAGTATGATATGTAGCTCTTTTTAGCATGTTAAAATAACCAAGGAGGATATAATTGAATGGGAGTTTTTTTTTTTTTTTAAATGAATGTCCTTTTATTTTAGGAAAAAAGGGAAGAGAGAGAAAACGAAAAAAACTGAATAAAGAAGAAAGAAAGGAAACAAGCTCCTCCTCTGACAGCAAAGGTTTGGAGTCCAGCATTGAGACCCCAGACCAGCAGGAAAACAAAGAGAGGCAGCAGCAGCAGAAGAGAAGAGCCCGAGACAAGCAACAGAAATCGGTATCAGTCAGCACTGTACACTAGAGGGTCCTGCGAGGTTACTGTAGACTCATGATGCTGCTATCTCAACCAGATGTCCAGGACAGGTGTTCTAGCCATTAGAACCACAAATGGACAACACATCAGTTACCACTCTGTCTAAACAACATTCCTAATAGTTGCTATATTCTTCATACAAACATAGTAAACAGCAAAGAGCCAAATGTTCAAAGAAGGGATACTTTCAGATGGTTATCTTATGTGCTTCTGTGTATTTTTAAAAGATGAGAAAATTTGTACATAATTATCAATAAGCTATAAGATATCCTCAATGTAATGACGACAGCTGGAGAAGAATCATCTTTTCTTTATAAAAAAATTATTCTTCGAATAATTGTCTTTAAGAAGCAAAAGGTAATTCTGCAACTTCAAAAATGCAGTGTCCCTCAAAACCAAGATTTGTCAGGGGAGAGAATCATGGCTCCATGTACAGGGTGGATTTGTCCCGGAGAACTAGTGAATGCTCAGAATTAGGGCCTGGCATTTTGAATCCTAGAGTTAATCATCACAGAAGCAAGTGGTTTAGGATTGCTTCGGTTGCCCTCCTCTGCAAGAAACTGAACATGCATAATAGAGTTAAATATATTGTGTGGAGTTGGAATAAGGCAAGCTGTGGAAGAAATCATAGAGCTGGAGACCATCTTGTGCTTTCCAGAACCGTGAGGGGTTTTGGTCACCTGGAACAGGGCTCCAATCTATATTAGCACTGTGTGGTTGATCTTCCACTACTCCTTGGTTTATATAAGTCTGTAAACATGTACCTGTACCTTTCTTCCAAAAGTAAAACCATACTTACTAGAAGAAAATTCTAACTTTATGGAAAACAAAAGTGTAAGAAGAATGTGACATGTTTGCAAAGTTGAGTGTTTTCTTTCTGAAATGAGGGGAAAACTATTTTATTACCTGCCTATGGGTCCACCTGGAACTAAAGGGATACTACTTTCTAACAAGGTGTATCTAGTAGGAGAGAAAGCCACCACAATAAATATATTTGTTAATAGTTTTTAAAGCTTGGTTCACTTTGTTTTCTTGGGTAAGATTTAGAGACTCACAAACTAGGAAAAAGAAATCTGCTCGATGGAAGAACCTGCGTCCTACAAATTTAGAAGATAGGATTCTCAGTGTTTCTTCCATAAATCCATCATTAGCTGAGCCAATAGAAGCTTACTTCCAGGGTGCTAGGAGATATTTATTGTTTTTCTTACTTTAATTTTAAAAACATATTATGGGCACATGAGCCTACCTTAAAGGATCTCACTGACCTTTCCCCTTCGTTTCTTAGAGATGAGCACTTTGTTCCTCCTGCATCTTCAACATTTAGCCATTTCTTCTCCATATTTCCTCAGTCTATCGCTCTCTATTGGGAACTGGAGTCACCCTAGCAGGAAGGCTCAGCTATCTTTCCCAGAGGACCCAGGCAGGCCTGTGCAGAAGGAGAGAATCTCTGAGTGTGTGCTACAAACTCTCATGACCCACTTAGCCTTCTGCAACGACAGGAGATGTGCAGCCACTCTGGGTACCATGGTTCCAGCCCTCTCAAGTTCACCGCCTCCTGAAGAAACTGGACTGAGTCTGCCTTCTACCTGTCTGTTTCTGGACATCTTTTCTTCACCAACTGTACTGCTCACATGGGCCACTTGGCTTAAATGGTTTTCCACTTCTCTTTTAAGACATAAAAGTTTGAAATAGTGTATACCTATTTCTTATTCTGGTGTTTCTTTTCTCATCTGTGAGCCATAAGCTTTCCAGTCAACTGGAACCTTCTATTTAGAAGAGTTCTTATTCAAGCTTCATGTAAAACTTATATTACCCAAGGGAATCAAACCTTACTCTACAGAATTATGTTAAGTGGAACTATGTCTCCATTTAAGAACTATTGGGTATATCAAACAGCATATTCTTCTGTTTTGGTGTTATTTTGTTGAGTGTGGGTCACCAACATATTTTTACATATATTTCTCTTCATCAATATCTTCATTCTTCCACCAACGTTTCCTGGTAAGGTCTAAAAAGAATCTACAATCCACCAAGAGAGAGCAAACAAAGAAGAATTATTGTCAGGTTTTCCTATTTGGCCCTCTACACTACAAGACATTTACATCTTTGATTCAAAATTTAAATATATTAAGTACAACAGAAAACAAATTACAACTAACATTAATCATATTCTGTAGAATATACATGATAACAACTTCTATTAAAATTTCAATCTACCTGGGTAGATCCTTAAGAATAACATATCATATAATACTCAAATAAGCAACCCTCCTTGATCAAGGTCTCACCAGTGACTTACAGAAAACTTCTTGAACTCACCCTAAAAGGCATTCCTGATAGTAATAAACGTTCAGAAAATTCTTGATACAGAAATATAATTCAAAGAGTAGAACATCACATATCTGTCAGTATCTACTTCATACCCCTACCCTACTTTCCTAATTCTACCTATTAAACTCCAAAGTTTAGCTTTATAGCTGTTCTATAGCCTGAGCAGTTGTCCTTGTAGATCTGTACTCAATTTCACACTCACACACAAAAATGGTATCTATGAGTCAGACAGGCAAATCAACTTTATTTCTTGATTAACATACAGAATCTCACCAAGTAGACTGTATAATGATTTCAAGAAATAAATATAAATTTAAGAATTGTGAAAGCAGACCAGTAGCCACTCAAGGATGAATACGAATTTGCTATTTGTCTTTGATCTTTAAAGCAAGAAATGATTTTCCTAGAGAATATGTACAATTAGTAGTCAGATAGATATTTGATATCTTTTGGAGATGTGTTTCAATAGCAAAATGACTGAATAAATTTTTTCTTAGTAATGCAACTGTTTTTAGGCATATTATGGGGGAAAGAATTCTTTCTCAGGAAAATTCATTATGAGGGGGTAACATCTCCCATGCTAAAGGAGTATGTGTGAAATTCATCTTCCACTAAAAAGTTAATTAAAACTGTTGGTCAGATCAATTGAGAAATCCCATTTTAATTCTTTTCTAGCATATATTAGCTGTGCACCATAAACAGTTTTCTTAAATGCCCATACATTTTCACATGTGTACATAAGGTATCTTGATCATATTCACATTCCATTACCTGTTCTTGTCCACATCCTATTCTTGATGATCTCCCGCTCCTCCTCCTCCTCCTCCTCCTCCTCCTCCTCCTTCTCTTTTTCTTCTTCCTTGGAACTGGGTCCCGTTTTACTCTTATGTCCTTCTGTTTTGTTCTGGTTTGGTTCTTTTATTTGTTTTGTGACTCACTGAATTTTGTTATGGTTACTCACAGCAGCTTGGGTGAGGGCTGGTTTAAAGCTACATGGACATCTTGGCCACTAGCTGCACCATTACAGAAATCTTACCTTCTTGCCCCCATTAACAGTTACAAATCTGATCTCCCCTTCCGCAGTGACATGTTGTTGGTGAAACTAATCTCATGCAGATCTCATGCAGACAATCACAACTGCTATGAATTCCCCAGTACCTAGAATTTAGTTCTCCATAACCCTGACCCTTCATTCAGCTCCTGGACTCTACCTACACTTCTTTCATGATATGCTATGAACTCCAAAGAGAGTGACAAAATAAATGTCCCATCTATCATTGAGCCTTCAATTGTAACTCAGAAAAAAAAATCCCATACACAATGACACTAGGGTTCTGTCTGCACCAGTAACTGATCCTATGCCTAGGAAACAGCTGGTCTCCCCAGAAGTGTGGGCACTCCTGTGAGCACAGGTAAGACCACCACTTCTGCTCTGAGGGACCAGCCGCAGAGACCTCACAACATAGGAACTAAGGAGCAGCCTGGGACAGGATTCTTCCAGTTTACATCTGCACCTTAAGCTAATCCTGTGACACAGTGCCCAGAGCTGATCCTGTGCCACACTGCTTCATACATAAATAACATTGGGAGAGAGCTGAATTCCCAGGAGTACCGGCACACCTGAAAGCACAGGTAAGACTACCACTTCTGCTCAAATACCTGGCCCAAGAGGGACTCACCCAGAGCCATCAGGACACAAGAACCAAAGACAAGAACCTGAGACAGGATCGTACTGGTTTCTGTCTGCATTCCCAAGCTCAACCTTTGCCAAAGCTCCCATAACCAAATTCCTAACAGAGAATTGGTCTCCCAAGAGTACTGACACAGGCTTGCAGGAGGGACAAGCCACAGTCAGCTAAGACAGCAAGACCAGATAACACCGGAGATAACCAGGTGGAAAGAGGTAAGGGCAAGAACATGAGCAATAGAAACCTAGGCTACTTAGCATCATCAGAAACCACTTCTCCCAACACAGCATGTCCTGGATACCCCAACATACCAGAAAAGCAAAACTCTGATTTAAAATCACATTTCATGATGATGATAGAGGATTTTAAGAAGAACGTATTTAACTCCCTTAAAGAAATATAGGAGAACACAGGTAAAATCCCTTAAAGAATTACAGGAAAACACAACCAAACACGGTAAGGAATTGAACAAAACCTTCCAGGATCTAAAAATGGAAATAGAAACTATAAAGAAATCACAAAGGTACACAATCGTGAATAGAAAATCTAGGGAAGAGATCAGAAGTCATATATGTAAGCATCACCAACAGAATACAAGGGAGAGAAGAGAGAATCTCAGGTGCAGAAGATACCATAGAACATTGCAAGATAATGCAAAAAGCTCCTAACCCAAAACATCCAGGAAATTCAGGACACAATGAGAAGACCAGACCTAAGGATAATAGGTATAGAAGAGAGAGTGAAGATTCCCAACTTAAAGGGCCAGTAAATATCGTCAACAAAATTATAAAAGAAAACTTCCTCAACCTAAAGAAAGACGTGCCCATGAGCATACAAGAAGCTTACAGAACCTCAAATATATTGGACCAGAAAAGGAACTCCTCCCATCACATAATAGTCAAAACAACAATTGCACAAAACAAAGAAAGAATATTAAAAGCAGTAAGGGAGAAAGGTCAAGTAACATTTAAAGCCAGTTCTATCAGAATTATATGAGACTTCTCACCAGATACTATAAGATCTAGAAGATCCTGGGCAGATATTAAGCAGACTCTAAGATAACACAAATATCCAGCAAAACTCTCAATTACCATAGATGGAGAAACCAAGATATTCCATGACAAAAACAAATTTACACAATATCTTTCCACCAATCCAGCCCTACAAAGGATAATAGGTGGAAAGCGCCAACACAAGGAAGGAAACTACACCCTAGAAAAAGCAAGAAAGTAATCTTCTTTTAACAAACTCAAAATGAAATAGCCTCACAAACAAAAAAATAAAATAACATCAAAAATAACAGGAAGCAACAATCACTATTCCTTACTATTACTTAGCATCAATAGACTAAATCCCCCAATAAAAAGAAATAGTATAACAAACTAGATATATAAATAGGACCCAGCATTTTGCTGCATACAGGAAACCCACCTCAGTGTCAAAGACAGATACTACCTCAGAGTAAACAGCTGGAAAACAATTTTCCAAACAAATGGTCCCAAGAAACAAGCTGAAATCAGCCATTCTAATACGGAATAAAATCAACTTTCAATCAAAAGGTATCAAAAGGGTTAAGGAAGGTCACTTCATACTCATCAAAGGAAAAGTTTACCAAGAAGAACTCTCAATTCTGAAGATCTATGCTCCAAATGCAAGGCCACCCACATTCATGAAAGAAACTTTACTAAAGCTCAAAGCACACATTGCACCTCACACAATAATAGTGGGAGAATTCAACATCCCACTCTCATCAGTGGACATATCATGGAAACACAAACCAAACAGAGACACATTGAAACTATTAGAAGTTATGGACAGATATCTCTAGAACATTTCATCCTAAAACAAAAGAATATAACTTCTCAGTACCTCATGATACCTTCTCCAAAATTGACCATGTATTCAGTCACAAAACAGGTCTCAGCAGATGCAAGAAGATTGAAATAATCCCATGCATCCTATCAGAGCACCATGAACTTAGGCTTGTCTTTAATAGCAACAAAAATAACAGAAAGCCCACATACACATGGACTCTGAAAAACACCCTAGTCAGTGATTACTTTGTCAAGGAAGAAATAAAAAAGAAATTAAGGACTTTAGAACTTATTGAAAACGAATGCACACTATCCCCAAATTTATGGGACACAATGACAACAGTGCTAAGAGGAAAACTCATAGCTCTGAGTGGCTCCCAAAAGAAACTGGAGACAGCGTACACTAGCAGCTTGACAGCACACCTGAAAGCTCTAGAACAGAAAGAAGCAAATACACTCAAGAGGAGTAGATGGCAGCAAATAATCAAACTCAGGGCTGAAATCAACCGAGTAGAAGCAAAAGAAACTGTGCAAAGAATCAACAAAACCAGGAGGGTTTTTTTTTTTTTTTTTTTTTGGTTTGGTTTTGGTTTTTTGTTTGTTTTTTGAGAAAATCAACAGGATAGATAAACCTTTAGCCAGACTAACCAGAGTGCACAGAGACAGTATCCAAATTAACAAAATCAGAAATGAAAAGGGAGATCTAACAATAGACACTAAGGAAATTCAAAACATCATCAGATCCTACTAAAAAAGCCTATATTCAACAAGACTGGAAAATCTGGATGAAATGGACAGTTTTCTAGACAGATACCAAATACCTAAGTTAAATCAGGATCAGGTAAACCATTTAAACAATCCCATAGTCCCTAAAGAAATCAAAGCAATCATTAAAAGCCCCCCCCCCAAACAAAACAAAACAAAACAAAACACCAGGACCAGATGGGTTTAGTGCAGAATTCTATCAGACCTTTAAAGAAGACCTAATACCAATATTCTTCAAAGTATTCCACAAAATAGAAACAGAAGGAACACGACCCAATTCATGAAGCTACAGTTATCCCATATATTCTCCCTTGGAGATAGAATGGTTTCTGTCTAATTAGGAATCTCTCACAATTTCCTTTCATAGAGGACTTCATAAGAGTTTTTTTCAATTTCTATCATGTTTAATGTTCCAAATAGATTTTAAAAACTGGTTAAGTGCATATTACTTTTAGCTTCAGAATATATCATGTATATTTAAGAGGCATTTAACTATTGTAAATTATTTTGATGACTTAAAAATGTCAATACTGAGCTGTATATTTTAAAATAAATTTGTTAGTTTAATAAAAAAGTGCAAAAAATAAATAATGATACCTATTCTCACTAATTTAACAGATTATTGTTTGTTTCAATTTTTAGAAAAAGAGACAAATATCTGGGTCTCTTTTATGTTCAGTAGTGTTCTCAGTAAGATCATACAATTCTGTCAAAATCTCTCTAAAGAAGTTAGTGCTATCCGTGTTTCACAGATGAGAGACTTGAGACACAGAAAAGTATCCAACAATCGCTAGACCATATGCAGTAAGCCTAGAAGTCTACCTATCTGTGGCCTCCATTTGTCATTATCTTTTAACATCATTTAATTTTAGTTGCAATGTTGACTATAACATGTCATGATCTAAGACTCTACCTCATGAAGATGATCAAGAAGTTCTATGAGAGGATTGTCCCAGGGTAAGACTTACCCATAAACCAGAACCTAGCACATGGGGCTCCCACTGTGATGGTATAGTAAATGAATGAACTAAGCAGCAAGAGGACTAAAAAGGAGAATGAGCACCATGTGCCATGGAGAAAACCAAACATCAGTTCAAAAGACATCAGCAGGTCTGAATCCTGGAAACGACCTGGGATTTTGCAGACCTTGATGCCCCTGGAATAGATCTCAGTTAAGTTTCTCTCTATTTGCTCACACAGTGATGGCCAACAAATCATCTTTCCCTTAGCCCTCATGC
Source organism: Mus musculus (assembly GCF_000001635.26). Classification (NCBI taxonomy): domain Eukaryota; kingdom Metazoa; phylum Chordata; class Mammalia; order Rodentia; family Muridae; genus Mus; species Mus musculus. The sequence goes on along the minus strand of NC_000076.6, from coordinate 29,446,281 downwards.
AGAGATGTGGAAATGCAGAAATGCATCTTCAATGTTGGAACAGGCAAATCCACCTCAAATGATGCCTTGCTGTCTTCAGCCACATTCTGACATTGACTCCACATGTTCTAATGGTCATGTAGCTTTTCTTGTTCATCTAGTTCATGTAACAAAGAAAGAAATGATGGTGGGGAGAAAGGTTAGGGTGGGAGAAAGGAAAGAGGGACATTTGGGAGGAAAAGGGGAGGAAGCAGGAGTAGGTGGGTTGGTGAGCAGGAGGAGGAGGAGGGGATAGGGGGGTTTCAGAGAGGAAACCAAGAAAGGGGATAACATTTGAAATGTAAATAAAAAATATTTAATAGAAAGAAAGAAAGAAAGAAAGAAAGAAAGAAAGGAAGAAAGAAAGAAAGAAAGAAAGAAAGAAAGAAAGAAAGAAAGAAAGGAAGAAAAAGAAAGAAAGAGGAGCTCCAAGATAGCAATGACTTTTATTCCTAGTCACTATGATACAGGGATGAGAGATACCTGACTAGTACAAATATTCCATTTTCTAGTATACCAACAGCATAAACATTTCACCAGACAAAATCACATGAGCATAAAATAATCTGGCACATAAACTACTTCACTATCTGGAGTTGTGGGTAATGAAATATTGCCCAAAATTGGAGATGTTAACATTGACTTGGCAGACAGCGGTGCTTACCACTGAGCCTAATAATGCAAGTTTGACCCTGTGAACCCACACAGTGGAAGGTGAGGACAGACTCATGAAAGTTGTTTGCTGACTTCTGCATGTGCTCTGTGTCATTCAACACACACTCACACACACACACACACACACTCATACACGTATGCACACAAACACACTCACATACACACACACTCACACACATTAACATATACAAAATCAATCAGTTAATCAAGAGAGACTACAAGAGATTAAACTTTTCTTCATAAAGGTGGAGAGTTGGTAAATATCAGGGAGGTTTAGCTTTCGATATTGAACAAACTGCTTTTCCTTCCCCATTTCTCACAACACCACTTCCTCACTGGGGATTTTATTCTTAGAGAACAGTGTTCAGAACCATTCCCAAAATGAGTGAGTGAAAGTGCTAATGCCTGAGATGAGCACCCCAATACCTCTGGTTCTCTGTAGCCACCAGCATTGGAGTTGCATCTCAAGCATCACGAGAAGAACTGTAAATATTATGATACCCAAAGACAATAAAATAAACTGTACTAATTATTGATGGTTGAACTGGAGTCCTTTGTGAATCACTGATTGAGTGTTACCAGATGTGACCATCCCAGACCTGCTTGGCCCCAAGCTGCCAACCATCTGACCTCAGTACCTTAAAGTCTCTAAGGAAGAAGTAAGATTTCAAATGCCTGAGAAAGATATATTTCAGTCTTATCCAAAGCAGAAATGGGTGTAATTTATGACCCTAAAGGACATGGACAAGCAGGGTCAGTTTGTGAAGGTGAGTCAGCATCATGTAAGGAACTTCTTGTGTTCTTGATTGCCAGACTCCCTTTTTTTTTTTTTTTTTTTTTTTTTTGATACAGGGTTTCTCTGTATAGCCCTGGCTGTCCTGGAACTCACTTCGTAGACCAGGCTGGCCTCGAACTCAGAAATCCGCCTGCCTCTGCCTCCCGAGTGCTGGGATTAAAGGCGTGTGCCACCACGCCCGGCTCAGACTCCCTTTTAATGCTGGAGTTTTTACAGTGAGGTGAGAGAGGAGGAATTTATTGCACATAGTCAACATATTCCCTTGTTGACTGTGGAATGCTGAAAGAACACTCACAGCTTGTTATGTACACATGAAACGGTTAAGAAAATATGTGAGTTGTATATAAAGAACATCATATAGAACTTTAGAAAACTACAAATTTTATGTTAACTTGACACAGGCTGGAGTTATCACAGAAAAAGGAGCTTCAGTTGGGGAAATGCCTCCATGAGATCCAGCTGTAAGGCATTTTCTCAATTAGTGATCAATGGGGAGGGCCCCTTGTGGGTGGGACCAACCCTGGGCTGTTAGCCCTGGGTTCTATATGAAAGCAAGCTGAACAAGCCAGTGGAGGCAAGCCAGTTAAAAAACACCCCTCCATGGCCTCTGCATCAGCTCCTGCTTCCTGACCTGCTTGAGTTCCAGTCCTGACTTTCTTTGGTGATGAACAGCAGTGTGGAAATGTAAGCTGAATAAACTCTTTCCTCCCCAACTTGCTTCTTGGTCATGATGTTTTGTGCAGGAATAGAAACCCTGACTAAGACAGAATCCAAAAGGAAAGAAAGAATTTTAAACATTTTAAATAAAGGAGGAAATCACTTTAGAATACGTTTGTCTAGGGTCTCTAGATTTTATAGATACCTCCACATATACATAATCAGACCTATGATGGTTAGAACAAATGGTTAGAACAGTTAAGGCCTTAGCAATTTTCTTCCATGCCTACACCTTTCCAACACCCCTTTCCAAGAAATCAGTCAAGTAGATAACAGGTAAAGACCAAATTAATAAAATATAATTAGCAATTAATAAGTTATAAAGTAAAGTTGCTTTAATCAGGAGCATATAGTCCACGTTTCGGGTGCTCACTTTGAAACACAAAAATAAAACAGTCAATAGACACACTTTCCATCCATCAGAAAGGTGTCATGTAAATAAACCAAGCTGATGGCAGCATAGATTCTTTCATCCTTAAAGTATGGCAAATTACTGAGAGTGTTGTGATACCCCCAGTAAAGCTATCAGAGTAGATTTGAATATTCTAAAAAGAGATATCAGTCTCTCAGTGGAGGTTCAAGGCTTGTGTTATTTTGAAATAACTTATATATCACACCTGGCATTCAGAATAAATATTAATGCTTTCCACTTAATGCTAATTAAATGAAAACATACTATTGCTTTTCAAGCTGGTTATTTGTTTCATTTGTTTAAAGTAAAGTTTTGGAACCTAACCACCACCTACAAAAAATGAATATATACATATATATATGCATACACACATATGTGTATATATATGTATATATTCATTTAAATTCATATAAAACAAGGCTTATTTAATGATCAATTTCAAAGAGAGTGTCTCTGTAATAATCAGGAATGAGACCCCAGACTAGACAAAAAGAAAAAAGAAAAGAAAAGAAAAAAATCAATGCCACCATACAGCAGTGTTTCAAATGACCAAAAACTAAAGTAAAGTCCATCTTGAACATCCAACAGAGTTGACAGTTATGATGGCTAGCCATAGGTGACTTGTTTGTCAAGTGGACTCTTCTTGGGAGTGAGATCATTACAGTTCCTTAGAGAAAAAAATGTCAGCACTGCCTTTCCTCTGTCCATTGGAAACACAAGAAACAAGCATTATGAGTTGAAAACACTTCAGAAAACATATCTCCCCAGACTGCCCTTCAAAGGGAAGAAGGAGAGGGCTGATAATTGAGGTAATCAGGGTTCCTCAAAGGGCCAGGCTTCTGCTTAGGGCTTCACTTCCAAGTCAATGGTGAAAGACTCCAAGAGGAGCCCCTCGCTCAGGCCTCAGGACAATAGCGGACACCCAAGAACTCACGACAGACTGAGCTTGTTGCAAACCACATGAGGCTTTATTCGGGGAAAGCCAGAGCTCTGGGGACGACTCATATCCCACGCAGGGGTAGAAGAGTCTTCCTCGAGGGGAAAGAGTTCCCAGTTTTTATAGGCCCTCAGGGGGGAAAGGAGAAGGGGGAGATTAGGGGATTTCCAGATCTAAACAATGTCTATTCTCAAGAAATGGGTATGGGAGGGGTACAAGGAAAGAGTCTAATGAAGGTGCAGCAATGGGCACACACCTGGTCAGAACATTGGCAGACACACAGGTTCAAGGAGTGGCCAGAGCATTGTGCACCTCTATTTTTCTAAATCAGTGAAGCTAGTTCTGCTAACACTGACGTCTATCTTGCCAATTTCAGGGCTTCTGTGTCCTTTTACATTCTGCCAGGATCTTTCAATGGAATCCTAGGGGCAAGTGTCACTTCCCAAGCTGTCCCTGGATCTCCGATTCCTAATGGCCCTAGCCTCTTACCAACACACTGGATTTCTTATGAGGAAAACTAAGCACACGCTGAGGAACACAGCATAGTAAATTAAGGAAAACAGCCTTCTGAGGCCAGAGACAATGTTCCTTTTGTTATAAAATGGTTGTTTAAATAAATGCTGATCAACATCAATTACCAAAGTGAGCCTCAGGTAGTTAGGGGAAGGAAATGAACACTTGGCTGAGATTCCTCTTTCTGCCTTTACAGTTTAACACTGTTCTAGTCTGCAGTTCATAAAAAGGGTAAGAGAATCTTTCATCCACAAGTATCTCCATCCAACTTGGTTCACAAGCAGAGATGGACATCTGTGGCCTCCATGTTCTCATGGCCTAAATTTCCTTTGAGAAGCATCAGTGTTCCTGTCAACATACAGCCAAATGCTCTCCATCCTGGTTGCTGTGAAAAAGTTCATCTACTCCTGTCTTACCTCTGATGGCAGCCAGACTCATAAGCAAATGTGTCTAGTCTGTTATCCACCCAGCCATGGTTTTCTCCCACTTCCTGTGCAAGGTAACATGAATTGTACAAAACTTCCAGTACTAAAAACACAAACAGAACGAAAAGAATGAAGCAGAGTCCTTATAATGAAAGTAAATGAGGGGTAATAGGGACACACTGGAGGAAGCCAGACACGCCCAGTTTTTCTGGTGCTTATGTAGCTTAGCCAATATCCAAAGTAAACTTTCTTCGCCTCAAGAAGCTGTCTGACTATAAATAAACTCCCTGATGTATCTCTAAGACATGAACATCTTGGACTGTCATAATAAACATTGCAAAATAAATATGAAATAACATCTGGATGGAAGGCTTTGCACGCGGTGGGGTGAGAGGGAGAGCTGACTTTTCTTAGTACTGCTAACAGAGAATGGATGTCTCTTTTGAGAAATGCTTTCCACTATTGACCAAAGCAAACCAAAGAGTAAATTGATTTTACTTTAGAGTTTAAATTTAATACTGTCTGCAAAATCTCTTCTCTCATGTTGGGTTGCTCTTGGTAAAACATGTTAATTCTCTTGTTTTCTATTATTTGAAACCAGTATAGTAAGCATCCCTTTACTAAGCCAGCCAATTTAGATATGAAAATTGTTCAGCCCTTCCGCTCAATTCGAGCCCCGGACCACCTTGCCAGCAGAGTCTTGCCCAACACCCGCAAGGGCCCACAAGGGACTCCCCACGGGATCCTAAGACCTCTGGTGAGTGGAACATAGCGCCTGCCCCAATCCAATCGCGCGGAACCTGAGACTGCGGTACATAGGGAAGCAGGCTACCCGGGCCTGATCTGGGGCACAAGTCCCTTCCGCTCGACTCGAACCCCGGGCTACCTTGCCAGCAGAGTCTTGCCCAACACCCGCAAGGGCCCACACGGGACCCCCCACGGGATCCTAAGACCTCTGGTGAGTGGAACACAGGGCCTGCCCCAATCCAATCGCGCGGAACCTGAGACTGCGGTACATAGGGAAGCAGGCTACCCGGCTTGATCTGTGGCATAAACCCATTCCGCTCCACTCGAGCCCCGGGCTACCTTGCCAGCGGAGTCGCCTGACACCCGCAAGGGCCCACACAGGATTCCACACGTGATCCTAAGACCTCTAGTGAGTGGAACACAACTTCTGCCAGGAGTCTGGTTCGAACACCAGATATCTGGGTACCTGCCCTGCAAGAAGAGAGCTTGCCTGCAGAGAATACTCTGCCCACTGAAACTAAGGAGAGTGCTACCCTCCAGGTCTGCTTATAGAGGCTAACAGAGTCACCTGAAGAACAAGCTCTTAACAGTGACAACTAAAACAGCTAGCTTCAGAGATTACCAGATGGCGAAAGGCAAACGTAAGAATCCTACTAACAGAAATCAAGACCACTCACCATCATCAGAACGCAGCACTCCCACCCCACCTAGTCCTGGGCACCCCAACACAACCGAAAATCTAGACCCAGATTTAAAAACATTTCTCATGATGATGATAGAGGACATCAAGAAGGACTTTCATAAGTCACTTAAAGAATTACAGGAGAGCACTGCTAAAGAGTTACAGGCCCTTAAAGAAAAGCAGGAAAACACAGCCAAACAGGTAGAAATCATTAAAGAAAAACAGGAAAACACAGCCAAACAGGTGATGGAAATGAACAAAACCATACTAGAACTAAAAGGGGAAGTAGACACAATAAAGAAAACCCAAAGCGAGGCAACGCTGGAGATAGAAACCCTAGGAAAGAGATCTGGAACCATAGATGCGAGCATCAGCAACAGAATACAAGAAATGGAAGAGAGAATCTCAGGTGCAGAAGATTCCATAGAGAACATCGACACAACAGTCAAAGAAAATACAAAATGCAAAAGGATCCTAACTCAAAACATCCAGGTAATCCAGGACACAATGAGAAGACCAAACCTACGGAAAATAGGAATTGATGAGAATGAAGATTTTCAACTTAAAGGGCCAGCTAATATCTTCAACAAAATAATAGAAGAAAACTTCCCAAACATAAAAAAAGAGATGCCCATGATCATACAAGAAGCCTACAGAACTCCAAATAGACTGGACCAGAAAAGAAATTCCTCCCGACACATAATAATCAGAACAACAAATGCACTAAATAAAGATAGAATATTAAAAGCAGTAAGGGAGAAAGGTCAAGTAACATATAAAGGAAGGCCTATCAGAATTATACCAGACTTTTCACCAGAGACTATGAAAGCCAGAAGAGCCTGGACAGATATTATACAGACACTAAGAGAACACAAATGCCAGCCCAGGCTACTATACCCGGCCAAACTCACAATTACCATAGATGGAGAAACCAAAGTATTCCACGACAAAAACAAATTCACACAATATCTTTCCACGAATCCAGCCCTTCAAAGGATAATAACAGAAAAGAAGCAATACAAGGACGGAAATCACGCCCTAGAACAAACAAGAAAGTAATCATTCAACAAACCAAAAAGAAGACAGCCACAAGAACAGAATGCCAACTCTAACAACAAAAATAAAAGGAAGCAACAATTACTTTTCCTTAATACCTCTTAATATCAATGGACTCAATTCCCCAATAAAAAGACATAGACTAACAGACTGGCTACACAAACAGGACCCAACATTCTGCTGCTTACAGGAAACCCATCTCAGGGAAAAAGACAGACACTACCTCAGAGTGAAAGGCTGGAAAACAATTTTCCAAGCAAATGGACTGAAGAAACAAGCTGGAGTAGCCATTTTAATATCGGATAAAATCGACTTCCAACCCAAAGTTATCAAAAACGACAAGGAGGGACACTTCATACTCATCAAAGGTAAAATCCTCCAAGAGGAACTCTCAATTCTGAATATCTACGCACCAAATGCAAGGGCAGCCACATTCATTAGAGACACTTTAGTAAAGCTCAAAGCATACATTGCACCTCACACAATAATAGTGGGAGACTTCAACACACCACTTTCTTCAAAGGACAGATCGTGGAAACAGAAACTAAACAGGGACACAGTGAAACTAACAGAAGTGATGAAACAAATGGATCTGACAGATATCTACAGAACATTTTATCCTAAAACAAAAGGATATACCTTCTTCTCAGCACCTCACGGGACCTTCTCCAAAATTGACCATATAATTGGTCACAAAACAGGCCTCAATAGATACAAAAATATTGAAATTGTCCCATGTATCCTATCAGACCACCATGGCCTAAGACTAATCTTCAATAACAACATAAATAATGGAAAGCCAACATTCACGTGGAAACTGAATAACACTCTTCTCAATGATACCTTGGTCAAGGAAGGAATAAAGAAAGAAATTAAAGACTTTTTAGAGTTTAATGAAAATGAAGCCACAACGTACCCAAACCTATGGGACACAATGAAAGCATTTCTAAGAGGGAAACTCATAGCTCTGAGTGCCTCCAAGAAGAAACGGGAGACAGCACATACTAGCAGCTTGACAACACATCTAAAAGCCCTAGAAAAAAAGGAAGCAAATTCACCCAAGAGGAGTAGATGGCAAGAAATAATCAAACTCAGGGGTGAAATCAACCAAGTGGAAACAAGAAGAACTATTCAAAGAATTAACCAAACAAGGAGTTGGTTCTTTGAGAAAATCAACAAGATAGATAAACCCTTAGCTAGACTCACTAAAGGGCACAGGGACAAAATCCTAATTAACAAAATCAGAAATGAAAAGGGAGACATAACAACAGATCCTGAAGAAATCCAAAACACCATCAGATCCTTCTACAAAAGGCTATACTCAACAAAACTGGAAAACCTGGACGAAATGGACAAATTTCTGGACAGATACCAGGTACCAAAGTTGAATCAGGATCAAGTTGATCATCTAAACAGTCCCATATCACCTAAAGAAATAGAAGCAGTTATTAATAGTCTCCCAACCAAAAAAAGCCCAGGACCAGATGGGTTTAGTGCAGAGTTCTATCAGACCTTCAAAGAAGATCTAATTCCAGTTCTGCACAAACTACTTCACAAAATAGAAGTAGAAGGTACTCTACCCAACTCATTTTATGAAGCCACTATTACTCTGATACCTAAACCACAGAAAGACCCAACAAAGATAGAGAACTTCAGACCAATTTCTCTTATGAATATCGATGCAAAAATCCTCAATAAAATTCTCGCTAACCGAATCCAAGAACACATTAAAGCAATCATCCATCCTGACCAAGTAGGTTTTATTCCAGGGATGCAGGGATGGTTTAATATACGAAAATCCATCAATGTAATCCATTATATAAACAAACTCAAAGACAAAAACCACATGATCATCTCGTTAGATGCAGAAAAAGCATTCGACAAGATCCAACACCCATTCATGATAAAAGTTTTGGAAAGATCAGGAATTCAAGGCCCATACCTAAACATGATAAAAGCAATCTACAGCAAACCAGTAGCCAACATCAAAGTAAATGGAGAGAAGCTGGAAGCAATCCCACTAAAATCAGGGACTAGACAAGGCTGCCCACTTTCTCCCTACCTTTTCAACATAGTACTTGAAGTATTAGCCAGAGCAATTCGACAACAAAAGGAGATCAAGGGGATACAAATTGGAAAAGAGGAAGTCAAAATATCACTTTTTGCAGATGATATGATAGTATATATAAGTGACCCTAAAAATTCTACCAGAGAACTCCTAAACCTAATAAACAGCTTCGGTGAAGTAGCTGGATATAAAATAAACTCAAACAAGTCAATGGCCTTTCTCTATACAAAGAATAAACAGGCTGAGAAAGAAATTAGGGAAACAACACCCTTCTCAATAGTCACAAATAATATAAAATATCTTGGCGTGACTCTAACTAAGGAAGTGAAAGATCTGTATGATAAAAACTTCAAATCTCTGAAGAAAGAAATTAAGGAAGATCTCAGAAGATGGAAAGATCTCCCATGCTCATGGATTGGCAGGATCAACATTGTAAAAATGGCTATCTTGCCAAAAGCAATCTACAGATTCAATGCAATCTCCATCAAAATTCCAACTCAATTCTTCAACGAATTAAAGGAGCAATTTGCAAATTTGTCTGGAATAACAAAAAACCTAGGATAGCAAAAAGTCTTCTCAAGGATAAAAGAACTTCTGGCGGAATCACCATGCCAGACCTAAAGCTTTACTACAGAGCAATTGTGATAAAAACTGCATGGTACTGGTATAGAGACAGACAAGTAGACCAATGGAATAGAATTGAAGACCCAGAAATGAACCCACACACCTATGGTCACTTGATCTTCGACAAGGGAGCTAAAACCATCCAGTGGAAGAAAGACAGCATTTTCAACAATTGGTGCTGGCACAACTGGTTGTTATCGTGTAGAAGAATGCGAATCGATCCATACTTATCTCCTTGTACTAAGGTCAAATCTAAGTGGATCAAGGAACTTCACATAAAACCAGAGACACTGAAACTTATAGAGGAGAAAGTGGAGAAAAGCCTTGAAGATATGGGTACAGGGGAAAAATTCCTGAACAGATCAGCAATGGCTTGTGCTGTAAGATCGAGAATTGACAAATGGGACCTAAGGAAACTCCAAAGTTTCTGCAAGGCAAAAGACACCGTCAATAAGACAAAAAGACCACCAACAGATTGGGAAAGGATCTTTACCTATCCTAAATCAGATAGGGGACTAATATCCAACATATATAAAGAACTCAAGAAGGTGGACTTCAGAAAATCAAATAACCCCATTAAAAAATGGGGCTCAGAACTGAACAAAGAATTCTCACCTGAGGAATACCGAATGGCAGAGAAGCACCTGAAAAAATGTTCAACATCCTTAATCATCAGGGAAATGCAAATCAAAACAACCCTGAGATTCCACCTCACACCAGTCAGAATGGCTAAGATCAAAAATTCAGGTGACAGCAGATGCTGGCGTGGATGTGGAGAAAGAGGAACACTCCTCCATTGTTGGTGGGATTGCAGGCTTGTACAACCACTCTGGAAATCAGTCTGGCGGTTCCTCAGAAAATTGGACATAGTACTACCGGAGGATCCAGCAATACCTCTCCTGGGCATATATCCAGAAGATGCCCCAACTGGTAAGAAGGACACATGCTCCACTATGTTCATAGCAGCCTTATTTATAATAGCCAGAAGCTGGAAAGAACCTAGATGTCCCTCAACAGAGGAATGGATACAGAAAATGTGGTACATCTACACAATGGAGTACTACTCAGCTATTAAAAAGAATGAATTTATGAAATTCCTAGCCAAATGGATGGACCTGGAGGGCATCATCCTGAGTGAGGTAACACATTCACAAAGAAACTCACACAATATGTACTCACTGATAAGTGGATATTAGCCCCAAACCTAGGATACCCAAGATATAAGATATAATTTGCTAAACACATGAAACTCAAGAAGAATGAAGACTGAAGTGTGGACACTATGCCCCTCCTTAGATTTGGGGACAAAACACCCATGGAAGGAGTTACAGAGACAAAGTTTGGAGCTGAGATGAAAGGATGGACCATGTAGAGACTGCCATATCCAGGGATCCACCCCATAATCAGCATCCAAACGCTGACACCATTGCATACACTAGCAAGATTTTATTGAAAGGACCCAGATGTAGCTGTCTCTTGTGAGACTATGCCAGGGCCTAGCAAACACAGAAGTGGATGCTCACAGTCAGCTAATGGATGGATCATAGGGCTCCCAATGGAGGAGCTAGAGAAAGTAGCCAAGGAGCTAAAGGGATCTGCAACCCTATAGGTGGAACAACATTGTGAACTAACCAGTACCCCGGAGCTCTTGACTCTAGCTGCATATATATCAAAAGATGGCCTAGTCGGCCATCACTGGAAAGAGAGGCCCATTGGACTTGCAAACTTTATATGCCCCAGTACAGGGGAACACCAGGGCCAAAAAGGGGGAGTGGGTGGGCAGGGGAGTGGGGGTGGGTGGATATGGGGGACTTTTGGTATAGCATTGGAAATGTAAATGAGCTAAATACCTAATAAAAAATGGAAAAAAAAAAAGAAAATTGTTCATAGTTAGCTTCAGTTATTCCTGTAGTTGGCATAAAGAAAAACTATGCTTTCTCTTCTGAGTTAAAAAAAAAATCACAAAGTCTCAACTATAATGTGATAGCAAGGTACAGCAGTACTATTGTGGTCATGATAGCCAACACTTCTCACTATAGTAAGCAAAAGGAGTAAGCTTCACGGACTGCCTGCATTCATTCAAATGTGTGTCTGTTGTCCCCCTCGTTCAATTAATGTTTGTAAAGAGACTACACGATGACCAAGCTTCCTTCTTATGCAGTAGAATACTCCAATCACTCCAGAGAGTCTTACAATTATGTAGATCCTTGTCCCCTAAGTCCTTTCACTTACTCTATATAATGCTCTAAATAAGATCTTTGTAGATAATTATCAAGCATTATATCTCTGATACCAATGAAAGGAAAGCACTAGAAATGTACATAATGTGTGTGTAAATTATAGTAATCCCTCAAAAATCATTAGGTATTATTAATAAGATCCAATAAAAGTTAAAACAACCATCTGGCTAGATTGCTAGTTAAGAGTACTTTTCGTTTATGCAAGGCCCTGTGTTCAATTCCAAGTAGTACATGCAATGTGCTAATGCCCATGAAGGGATCTGGCACTCCTCTCACTTCCATGGGCACCAGGCATGCACATGGTACACAGACATGCATGCAAGTCAAATATTCATACACAAAACTTTAATAAATTAAAAAGAAAATAAATAAAATAAATCTCTAATTTATATACCCTTATTTATTTCTTTTTCCAATCACAAATCTCAATGCTTTAAAAAAATAAATAAATAAACTTGCTACCAGAGAAAAAGTAAATATTTCTGAAGTATTTCGATAAACACATAGCAATATTTCACTTTGTAGAAATATGTTTAAAGTGCACGGGTCTCTCTTCCCCAGAGTACCATTTGGCAGAGAAGGAACATTTAGCTGAGCCTGAGCTATAGTTTCATCTACTCACAGTCTATTCCTAGTGACATACAGTTATACATCCCTCAGATGTTCCAAAACAGCATAACGAGTTTCACTTTAACATTTTTTTTTACAGAAATAACCATTATACACCAATTGAATTGACCTAATTGCTTCTTGTAGGTGGGCTGCATACAGGCTGCCCTGCATTCCAGACACTCTACATAAGCATACCTAAGTAATGAGTTGCAACAAATTCAAGAGGCTCTTCCTGATTTTTCATAAATAATCATTTAAATAAAAGCAAAGATGGATTCATACTGAGAATTTTGAGAAGACTGTTTCCATTTTGTAACTACTTCTTAGTGTGACACAGCACAACATAACCAGTCAAAAATAAGCATGTCATAATTCAAGGCAAAGAATAGAAAAGGACAGAGAGGCAGAGAAAAAAGAGAAAAGAGAAGTAGCAGATGCAGATACCACCAGTCTGTTGTGCCTGCCTTATCACACAGTACTCTATTCAGAGTCTTCATAGAACTTGCTCATCTGTCCCTTTTTTTCTCCCAGTTGTCCCATCCCACATGATGGTCTTCAGGGACAGCCAGATGCACCTCCTAGAGAAGCTGCCAGAATTAGCCAGATGGACTCTTTAGAGAATACTGGAATATCGGGTAGGGTGCTTGCAGGGCTGTTGGGTATGTTAGTGGGAAAAGCATGGGCTCTGGGAACAGGAGGACACACACTTTAAATCTCTCTACTGTTGATCCTGCAACATTGGAAAAAATGATTTAAGCTCTGATTCTCAGTATCTTTACATACAAAATGAGCAATTTATTACTGTGTAAAGTCACTGTATGGGATAATGAAACAAAATACAGAGCATTTGAATCACAAGATGGGTCCTCCATGAACTACTGCTTGTTAGGTTTGCTACTGTTTAAAAGAGAATTTTAAGTCAGTCTAAAACAGAAGCACTTACACAAAGGTATAGGGACACATACATGCATACATTACATACACAAGACTGTATTCCCCTCATATCTGTTTGACAGGCAGTGATCTGCCTCACGTCCATAAGACAATCTGTCATCTTTGAATCTTTCTAGAGGAAGAAACACGCATATGTATCCACATGCTGTTAATATGTTCTTAGTGATGTGCATAGCAATGGGGTAGTTGAGGGGAATTAGCTCATCACTCAGCAGTACATGGAAAAGACTTCAAGAATGACTGTCTATGAGCTTGACTCTGCTCCTCAATTTGCCTTTTTTTCTTTGCTTGTGAAACAAAGTAGAGGATTGATGATGCATGAGGTGTTCCTGGCCATGAGAAGAGATATAAAGGAGAATTTGTACTCGGAGGAATTATAGACTCCAGTAAGAAATGTAGTATGTATGTAGGCAAGACACCAATGACAATTAGTGTATGTGTATGAGAATATATGCATATGTGTGTGTGTGTGTGTGTGTGTGTGTGTGTGTGTGTGTGTGTATGTGTGTGTGTCCTTCTGCCAGCCTTGAGCGGGCTAAATCAGACCTTGTTTTGCCACAGTCGCCTAGCCCACTTAGGTTGGAGTCTTCCAATCTAGGTGAAGTCTATTTTTCTGCCACATCTGCAGCTTCCTGCAAGAAGCCACTACCTGCTCAGCAGCTGAGCTTGTTTTCCTGATGAGATCCTGGCAAAGTGATGAGATCCTGGCAAGATGGGGGATGGGTCCCCCCCCTTCTTTAAATTCAGACTTAAGAATTAAACATGGGTCCTTGATCAGAAACTTTGTCTTGGTCTCATTCCTCTCTCATCCATCCTTCCCATCTGTCCCCAGCTTTCCTTCCAGGTACCCAGTTCTCCATGGCCGCTGGCCACTACAGGTGGTGCCTGAACATGGGGATTGGGCTGAGAGAGATCATCTGAGGTACACTGTCTTGGTGGAACTTCACAGAAAACGGAAGAAGATGGTATCCTGCACAGTAAGCAACATACAGCATTGATGCTAGCGCTAGCTTTAAATTTCATGTTTTTGAAATTGTTGTAGGTGCAAAGGGATACAGGCTAAATTGAGGCAGTGTTGACCCAACACTGATCCCACCTAGAAGTTGACAGTGGAAAATTGGACTGGAAAATTCTAAACAGGCATTTGTCCACAGCCTTCAAGGGCTGCTTCAGGAGAGAGGGGTAGGGTTTGAAGAACAATTGTTAGAAAACTTTTCAGATCAGATAGATACTTGCAGCCCATGGTTTAAAGAATAAAGAACTTTAGATAAGAGAACCTGGGGAAAATTGGAGAAGCTCTGGGCACCACTCAGGCAGATAATAACACCCTCTACCTCTGGGAGCTAATAAAAGATGATATTGATGAAGAGACCTTGTAGGCATAAGATAGTGTTCAGGGAGATCTTGAAGAATTTCAGGAAGAACACCTGCCAGAGAGGGCTTTCTCAGAAAAGGGCCCTCTGAACCCTAAATTAGAAAGGTATAGAGATACTAATGATGAGCTTACATCAGAGGAAGAAGTTCATTCAAAAAAAGGAGCTGACAAATATTATGATTATGCCACCTTGCACACCTTCTGCTCTACCTATGGCCTCTACTGTAGGAGTTGCTCTCCAGATGGACATGCAATTAAATAAATGAGAATTTGAAATTAAGCTGCAGAAATTGACTAATGAACTACAGGAGCTAAAAATGGTGTCAAGTACAGGGAAGAGCAGAGATTCTGAGATACACCAATTGCTGCTGGAAAAAGCTGAGTCAGGCTCTTGGGAAAGGGCAGGATACATCTGATGTGCTAGCTTTCCCTACAGTTGAGATAATTGACCAGTAGAACAATAGAGTCAGACAATATCATCCTTTGGTGTTCAAGTTGATAAAACAGTTTAAAAACAGCTGTGGCACAGTATAGCCCTACAGCTCCTTTTATAAAAGCTTTTTTGAAAACTGTGATGGAGTCAAATTTAACCCCCCAAGATTGGAAGACTCAATGTAAGGCTACTTTATCAGGAGGAGACTTCTTGCTTTGGCGTTCTGAATGGCAGGAAGTTAGCTAGTA
Organism: Mus musculus; assembly: GCF_000001635.26. NCBI lineage: Eukaryota > Metazoa > Chordata > Mammalia > Rodentia > Muridae > Mus > Mus musculus. The sequence continues at coordinate 29,430,749 of NC_000076.6, read as the reverse complement.
AGAGAACTGTTGTGACGAATGCTCAGACAGGTAACCCAGATTGAGATGCTGACATACTTTTAGGAAAGGGTCACTATGAAGGCAATGCTAATCAGAGTGGGTTTCCTGTTGGAGTGGATGCACGGGTTGCAATGGCTGCCCAGCATGCTTGGAATCAATTACCAACTAAAGGGGATATCAGTGGAAATTTAGCTAGTATTAGACAGGCTCCTGATGAACTTTTTCTGGATTTTGTGGACAGGCTACTAAAAGCAGTTAGTAGAATTTTTGGAGATTCTCAAGCTTGGAAATACTTTTGTTACACAATTGGCTTATGAGAATGCTAATGCAACATGTCCCTCTGCTATTTGACCATACAAAGCACAGACAGACTTAGCTGGGTATATTTGTCTTTGTGCAGAGATTGAGCCTTCATACAATCTTGGCCTTGGCTGCTGCTTTGCAATGCTTGTACAGAAATGAGGGAATAAAGTATATTTAAATGTGGAGGTTTGGATCATTTTAAAAGTGATTGTCCTAGGAACAGAGGTGCTGCAAGCAGGTAATCAGGCTATGCCCAAGGAGTTGGTCCTTGATGCAGGAAGGGTAACCACTGGCCCAGGGAATGTAAATCTATGACAAATATTCAGGGCCATCCCATGTCAGGAAATGAGCAGAGGGGCCAGCCTCAGGACCCCAGATGCCCACAGCAAGCAGCTTATGGGGCCATGAAGCTGCTGCCATACCAGGGAAATCTCTTTTTGAACTTATCAGGGCAACCCCAGGAAGTGCAGGATTGGACCTCTGTTCTACCACCAACATAGTATTATCCCCAGAAATGGGAGTTCAAACCCTGCCAACAGGAGTTTTTGGACCTTTACCTGCAGAAACTTGGAGATTTCTTCTAGGACAAAGAAGTACTTTTGTTAAAGGTCTGAAAATTTACCCAGGTGTTATAGATAATGATTATGAGGGAGAAATTAAAATTATGGTTGCTTCCCCTCATGGAGAACTGTATGTGCTAACCAAAGAATTGCTCAACTTATTGTAGTTCCCTTTCATCTGCTACCTTCCAGATTTGTTAAGAGTGAGAGAGAACAGAGTGGCTTTGGTTCCTCTGATGCTTACTGGGTTCAATCTACTACTAATAAGAAAAGCTTTGAAGGATTAAAAGATACTGGGGCTGGTGTAACAATTATTAGAGGACAAGACTGGCCTTCAACTTGACCTTTATCTGATATACTCAGTCACCTCCAAGGGATTGGTTATGTCAATAACCCAAAACAAAGCTCTAAACTTCTAGCCTGGAGAGATGAGGAGAGCAATTCAGAACAAATTCAGTCTTGTGTTATGTCAAATTTGCCTACTACCCTCTGGGGAAGAGATCTCTTGGCAAAAATGGGTCTTATAATGTGTAGTCCTAATGAGGCAGTGACTAAGCAGATGCTAGGACAAGGATATTTGCCTGGTCAGGAGCTAGGAAAGGAAGGACAAGGCATTAATACATTTGAAGTGCCTAAGCCCCACTCTAACACTAGAGGCTTGGGGTATTTTCCATAATGGCCACTATCTTGCATGCATCCCATGCTGATAAAATTCAATGGCTTAATAATATTCCAGTGTGGGTTTATCAGTGGTCTTTATCTAAAGAAAAAATAGAAGACCCCTCTGCTCTAGTTCAGGAGCAACTAGAGGCAGGGCATCTAAGACAATCTCAGTCACCATGGAATACTCCAATATTTGTTATCAAGAAAAAATATGGTAAATGGAGATTGTTACAAGATCTAAGAAAGGTTAATGAAACCATGGTACAAACCTGGGCTTCCATCTCTAGTGGCTATTCCTAAAAGAAATTATAAAATAGTGGTAGATTTGAAAGATTGTTTCTTTACTATTCTTTTGCACCCTGAGGAATATGAAAGATTTGCTTTCAGTGTTCCTTCTACTAGTTTTAAGGAACCTATGAAAAGATATTAATGGACAGTTCTTCCTCAGGGCATAGCTAATAGTCCTACCTTATGTCAAAAGTTTGTGGCACAAGCCATTTAGCCTATAAGACAGCAATGGCCAATGACAATACATCATTCTGCTAAGAATGAGTAAGAAAAACTGATGAGCAACAGCTTGGGACAGTGAAGTATAAAACTATAGTCAAATCCACAATGAATGGAGCCTGAGTCTATATAGAAAAATACCGAAGTTGGGAACAGATGTTTGGAAGCATTGAAAGGTAGTGGCCATGATACATGGCATCAAGAAAGAGAATGCAGGCAAGCACAAGAAATCCTGATTTGAAAGGAAGAAATGGGCCAAGTAAGATGGTCAATTCTTAAACATTAGTAAATGAAAATAAATTATAAAAGAATCTGAGACTGGGGAAACAAACAGTATATAGGTCAAGACCCAAGACAATAATGGCACTGAAACATTGAGGAGAGAAGCAAATCAATATCACAACAAATCAATCTATTTAATTTTTATGTCCCCCTGTAACTGCCAATATGAGAACATTTCATGAGCTGTTTCAATAAAATCACAAGAATAGAATGTTTTGTTGAAAAGGGAGTTAAACATAAGGAATTTACAGGTGTAGAATGAAAGCAATGCCAAAGAGGAGCTCTGCCACTAGTGGGAAAGAGGGCACTCAAGGCAAGACTGATTGATGGTATCATTTACGTAGGTCTGCTGTGGTCTGCTGTTGGTGATGATTTGGGGGAGGTGCTACAAGTATATTTGTTCAGCAACAATGATACATTTTAGAATTACAACACACAGTGGGAGAAAAACTTAATGTTTTTAAAGGGGTCTTCTTTATAAAGAAAGTAGACCAGAGTATGTTCACCTATTAGGCAAAAGGAGGAAAGGAATGATTTTATTTCTTTATTTCCTTTTTCTGATGTCTTAATTGAAGTAGAATTGCCCCACTCTCTCCCTTTCCACCCTCCATACCCTTCCAGGTACCCTGTCCTGAACCTTTCCAGTCCCCTTCCTTCTCAAGGTGGCAGGTTCTTTTTCTTTTAGTATATTTCACATATTAAACAGGTGTTATGACTATTATAGCCTGTGACAAGACCAGAAGTACAACTAAAACTATTAATTGTAATGGACAAATACCATTTTCAACAATATTTCCATCTGACTTGCCCCAACAAAACTTTCTAGTTCTCTCTTTGTATTATCTGCAATACTTAACAATTCCAGTAAGACGATATTTCTATCTTCTCTTTTCTCTCTCTCTCTCTCTCTCTCTCTCTCTCTCTCTCTCTGTATATATATATATATATATATATATATATATATATATATATGTGTGTGTGTGTGTGTGTGTGTGTGTGTGTGTGTGTGTGTATCCTGTCTTTAAAGGAACATTTACTGAGCATCATGATCAGACATTTAGCAATCAACACCATAGGTAAAAAGGATTACAGTAAAATCCTTTGTTTTGCTTTACATTTTCCACAGAACAGAAACTAAAATAACCTGCTATACAGTTAGTCACAAATAACAGTCCTAGAGTTTTTGCCCACACACATTAGAATTGTGTAAAGTCATGTCTCCTTTGTAGCAGCTAACCCTGTTACCAATGAGTTCCCAAATATGTTGTAACCTGTAGCTTCTCTGTTACTTCTCTGGCTCTCCTCTACTCTAAATTTTGTTTGCTGGACCTAATTAGAACCTCCAATCATTGCCATAGCTGCTGCTGCTGCTGCTGCTGCTGGTGAACCTCCACAGCCACCTAGGTTTCTTGGTTTAGCAAAGTCGTGACCTCCAGCATCATAAGCTTCAGTTTCCTCCCTTCATGGATCGAAACTCTAAAGACTGATGTGGCAATTGCCAAAATTATTGTACCTTCCAAGACCATCATAACTGCCTCCACTTCCTGTGTTGTTACAGCTGTTATAGCTGCCACTCCCACCAAAGCCACTGCCTGGTTTCCATATCCCTGCTGACCACTTCCATAGCCTCTGCTACCTCCAGAGTAACCAGGGCCACCATCTCCATAACCACCATCATAGCCAAATCCATTATATCCATTCCTACTGCCATATCCACCACCCTGGATGCTACCAAAGCCACCATGATAACCACATAAGCTTCCTCCTCAACTAAAACTGTCATTGCCACCAAAAACGCCTCTACAATCACCAACAAACTTTCCAGAACACTTTGATGTCTCTGTCTGGACTAAGCACTAGACAGCTCTTACTTTGACAGAGGTTTTCTTACTTCAAAGTTGTGGCCATTCACAGTATGGTATTTCTGAAAGACAATCTTATCCAAAGAGTTATGGTCATCAAAGGTGACAAAAACAAACCTCCTCTTTTTCCCACTGCCTCTGTCAGTCATAATTTCTATCACTTCAATTTTCTCAGACTGCTCAAAATAATCTCAAAGGTGATGTTCTTCGGTGTTTTCTTTAATACCTCTGTGATGGTTTGTATATCCTTGGACCAGGGAGTGGCACCATCTGAAGGTGTGGCCTTGTTGGAATAGGTGTGACCTGGTTGGAATGGGTGTGTCACTGTGGGTGTGGGTATAAAATCCTCACCCTAGTTGCCTGGAAGTCAGTCTTCCACTAGCAGCCTTTGAATGAAGACGTAGAACTCTCAGCTCTGCTATGCCATGCCTGCCTGGATACTGCCATTCTCCCACCTTGAAGATAATGGATTGAACCTATGAACCTGTAAGCCAGCCCCATTTAAATGTTGTTTTTTTATAAGACTTGCCTTGGTCATGGTGTCTGTTCACAGCAGTAAAACCCTAACTAAGACAACCTCCAACAAAGATCTTTTTCACAGTTACATGGGCACCTGGTATCTGAGAATCTTCTCTTAACACAGCTCTTCTGGGTTCCACAGCGCTTCCACCTTTCTATTGTTCACACTGGAAAGGATGGAGGCCAGTCTCATCCTTTGACTTTTCTTGTTCATCCCAATCATAGTCAGTTAGCAAACCCAGTAACTCCATTTCTAAAATAGTTCGTGGCTGTGAACCTTTACTGGTAGATCTACTACAGCTGCCTACCTGCTACATCAACTTGTCTCAGCTGCTTCCTCTGTTTTCTTCCCCCAAATCTAGTGTCCACCTAGAACTATTCTGTTGAAATATCCTATGTATTGTGGAAAGTCGTCTGCAGAAATTCTTGAGTGCTACCAAGAGGAAAATTTAAATCTCATCCATATCACCCTCTGCCTCCACACTACTGTGTTTGAAAACGTTGTAATAGCTTGGAATCTTGTACTTGCAAAGCTTTTATTAGTGGTCAGAAGATGCAGCATGAAGTTTTATAAGAGTGCACAGCTGGCAGATGCTAAATGTCTAAAATTCTGTTTGATTGAGCTATTTTAAGATAACTGGATGTATAAATTTGAGTTTGGCACATACTTTTAAACCAGTGGAGCTCAGCAGCCTGTGAGGAAATAAATAAAATACAGACCAAGATACAAGACCAGCTTTGTTTTATTTTTGTAACAAACATTATGAGACTTTTTTTGGTTATGTTTTAAAATATTTTCTTTGAATTCTGAATACATTTCCTAATAGTTTCATCTTTGACATATACATTTGTTCCTATTTCATTTTTATTCTGGAAGATTATATTTAGGATGAATTTATAGGAAACAACGAAATTACTGTCATTTAGTAAATGCTTAGTACAGTACAAACTAGTTTCTACTAAATTGTGTTTAAAGTTGAGAGTTATAGGAAATATGGAGAGAATTTCAGTTGAACATGATGACTCTCTTCCAGGAACACGATGGTTATGTTATCCAGCTCATTCTGGCAGAAACAAAGGAGGAAGTTTTTGAAGAAAATACAGCGAAGCCCAGGGATATAACAGTGATCACAGAAAGATAATTAAAAATTAGACTTAAAAATAATATGGAAAAATTGGATAAGACTCTACAAACAGATTCAATAAGTTTCTGGCTTAAGAGAGGAGGATATAATGTGATACTGTTTGCCAAGCCAGAAAAGACAGAAGGTATGTAAATTTAACACCATGAGGATGACAATTCAGCTTGCTGCAGCATATGTTTAAAATCCTATATAGGGCACCAGAAATGAGTTTCATTTGAATTATTTTGAATTATCCATTAGTTATAAAGATACGGGGAAAACTATGGTTAGAAGTTTAGATGTTAGAGGATCCTTGTTAAATGTGGTTAATGTCTTACAAATGGGCCAGAGTTTTTAATATGGCAGATAAAGGACAAGAATCAACTCAGTGATACCATGGAAACCATGCAAGGAAATGGCATCAGGAGGATGAAGGCAAGAATCTCGAACAATCAGAGGGCACATAAGGTAAGAACTGAAATGTGCCTGTTGATTTTAGTAATCAGAAACATCTGCAAGGTGGGGCTTTTGACTGAGACAGTGAAGCACAGATTAGGATCAGAGAGTTGCAGGACATGGGAATATGGTAAATGAGAATCAAAGAAGAAAAATAAAACCCTTGAAATATACCTGATTTAACTAAGGTGCCTAAGAAATTGGAAGATGTGATCCAAACAACACATAGATACCCAATACATGGGGCAGCTATTTTCATGGGAAGAATCCAGAAGTGGAAAAACGTTCTTCCAAAAGGGTCTGCATTTTCTCTCCGATGTAGAGATCATTTGCTAAAAATGATGGAGAACATCAAAGTAGTGAAGGCTCACAAATATTATTGTGGGACATGAAAGAGGAAGTAGACAATGGTTAGTTAGAAGTCTTACTGTGTAGTGCTAATAGCTCCACTGATGTAGGAGACTGTGAGTTTGTAGTGGCTTCAAGCCATGCAGTCAAGGCATTTATTTTCATTGGGGTTTGGCAGCCAGAAAGGGAGGGACTTGTTGATCTAGGGTTAGATGTGGGGTTTTACGAAGGACAGAAGAGGACAACTTACAGTCTCAAAAAGAATTTTAAAAGTAGTAAATCACAAGACTTTGTACAGGGGTGAATAACACAGATCATTCATTGTCTCCTCTTTAGCAAAAAAGCAATGTTGATTTGTGTCATTGATCTCTGTATGTAATATCAGAAAGATGAGGTAGGTAATACTTTGCCTGTTTATAAACCAGGAAAATGAACTCAGATTAATGATTAAATGAACCAAGTGTGCAGATGAGTAATTAAGGTAAATTTGACACTGATATTATTCCTAGAAGTCCAAAAGGAAGAGACAGCAGAAAATTGAGGTGATTGTGAAAACAAAAATGGTAAACTAGAAATAATGATCCCAAGCTGGTTAAGTCTGCCCTGGTATCATCCATATGTATTCAGGTAATGAGGTGGGAGTGTTGGATTACTATCCGTACAGAAGTGACAGTCATCAAGATAGGAGAGTAGTTTTTTTATTATTATTGGATATTTTCTTTATTTGTATTTCAAATGTTAACCCCTTTCCCAGCCCCCTCCCCCAGAAGAGTGGTTCTTAACATGTGGGTCTCGACCTCTTGGGGACTGAGAGACCCTTTCACAGGGGTCACATATTAGTTATCCTGCATATCAGATATATGTTATGATTTGTAACAGTAGCAAAATTATAGTTATGGAGTAGTAAGAAAAATAAATTTATGCTTGGGTGGGGTCACCACAACACAAGGTACTATGTTAAATAGTCACATGACTAGGAGGGTTGAGAACCACTGGGGGTCTGAGTATCAGAGGCTTTCCATGGAAATCTCTGGCCAGGACTGGTGCAAGGGTTCCAGAGAAGGGAAGCAAATGTGGGCAGGGAGGGGAAGTTGCTTCCCCACTTCCACTGCGCTGGTCCGCTCCACCTCCGTCTCTGCCATGCTGTAATTCCGTGCCACCCTGCATTGAGTCTAGTCAGGCTAGGCGAAGAGAAGCCGACTAGCCAGTGAGGAGTGTGGCAGAGCATCAGCTGGAGCTTTGGGAGAGCAGATCTCTTCCCAAGTGTTACAGCTCTTAGGACAAAAGTCTCAGATGACAGAATAGTTCTCACACACCTTTTATTTCCTGGATAGGATTTATATATAGTTTTGGGGATGATTCAGGGTTTAGCAGCAGGTATTTTACATTGGCTTGGACTGAGAGTTTGGGGAAACCTTATTTGCATGTGGGAGGGCTTAAATTTCCATTGGGCAGAAAACTAGAATTCTAAATTTATTATTGGATCTGTATTATAAACATTACATTAGGCTTCTATTTTTAACTATTAAGTAAGAAGTTAATGGAGAGAGTTTAGCTGCATTTTTGCTGAATATAAAAAATACAAGATGGTTTGTATCAACAACTGGCTACATTAATAAAACATCTCATTTTTAATTGAATAGTTGAAAGCATGCCAATGTGTAAAAGAGTTATAAGCTGCTACATAATATAACAAGGTGAATTAATCAAGATTGCATACAGTGGGTTGCTACTGAATGTATTTGAAAAAGCAGAGAGCATAAACTTATAATTCATATATTTAAAGTTGTAGTAAAATACTTTCCTAGGTAATAATGTCAACATAATGTTTTTGTTCTTGTTTGTGATTTGAACTCCTAATTCAAATCTAGTTTGTAACTTGATGGAGTGAGAAATAACATCCTTAAATCAAAATTAATGTCAATATTAACGATATTATTTTACATTTTATAGCATATCACATTTAAAATAGTCCCTTAACTTTATTCATGATTCCTTTATAACATAGCCCACAATGAGTAAAAATTTCTATGGTTATGTGAGTTTCTACTTAATTAAATCTTGTTGTTGGGCCATTTCATACACGTGCTTAACTCATACTGATTGTTCTCACACACACCCCCAATCACTCTTAACTCTTAACTCCCACACACCCTTCGATCATCCACTCCTCTCTGTCAGTTTCTCCTGATCATATCTTTCTTTCTTCCTTTGTCTCTCTTTCTTTCTTTCTCCTTTTCTTTCTTTACTTCTCCCTTTCTTTTCTTTTCTTTCCTTTCCTTTTCTTTTCTTTTCCTTTCTTTCTTTCTTTCTTTCTTTCTTTCTTTCTTTCTTTCTTTCTTTCTTTCTTTCTTTCTTTCTTTCCTTCTAATTCTCCCAGTTTAACTATGACCATCAGGGTGACTATGGGGATGGGAGCATCACATGGACCATCAAATAGAACCTACTATGATCAATAGTGGGTACAGACCTGAAAATAGTGACTCCCCCTCTCCAAGAATCTATCATTCAATAATTCAGCAGATAAGAATACAGTCCCATGAGCTTCTCCACCATTCATGGCTAGCTCTTTGACAGGCCAAGTCTTGAGCAGACTATGGTTACAGTGCATGTAACCATAGCAGCAGTGAATTCATGAATGCAATGGATTTTAAGGCTAACAACATTTGTTTGTGGATACCGGCATGAATGCTTAGAAGGCAGTTTGATGTCATGTCCACATAGCTTAACAGTAGTAGCAATCCTCTTCTTAAATCTTTCTGCTGTTCTTCCTGCTTTAATGTCACCTATGTTCTGTTGACCCTTGTTACTTAAGGTATATATCTCCATCCCAAATACCAAATACCTTCAAAAAATAACAAGAGTCTGAAGAGTCATTTTGAGCAATGGAAACACTCACTGACTGTATAATCATGAGATATCCAAATACCAAGAGATCCAGATTTTGGGTTTGATACATATGCCACTGTAGAGGGAAGTAGATGCACTGTGAATGCAGGACTCTGAGATAGGGCTTAGCATTTACTTTTTTTCTTCAAGCTTATCCTTTCTCCTGAGTGAATAAAAGTGGTTAGTGGACATAAATGCTTTTAAAAAGTAATCTGATCCATGAAGAAAGATATAATGCAGAGCAAGCAATCTTACTTCCAATTGTAAAACAAAATAAGGGCAAAGGCAGATGGATCAGAATGTTCTGGATCCTCTGATACTCCTTATGCTTCAAAGAGTTTTACAGCTCTGACTATATCCATAATGCATGACACAAGCAGAAATTGCTTAAGGCTTGCAAAAAATGCAATACAAACACCAGAGTGGATTTATTTTTGAAAAATCTATTTTTTAGTTTTGCTTTATAATCCTCTTTATCCTCTTCTTTCTCCTTTTTCTAAACCTTTTTTATTTGTCTTTAGGGTGTTTATTGTTTGATTGTTTTGTTTTCTAATGTTGGAATTTTTTCTTAAGAACAATTGTGGCCTGTTTCCTTTCCTTTTCTTTTGTCTTTCATCTTTTTTATTAGATATTTTCTTCATTTACATTTCAAATGCTATCCCTAAAGTTCCCTATACCCTCCCCCCACCCTGCTCCCCAACCCACCCACTCCTGCTTCCTAGTCCTGGCATTCCCCTGTACTGGGGCATATAATTTTCACAAGAACAAGGGCCTCTCCTCTCATTGATGGCCGACTAGGCCATCCTCTGCTACATATGCAACTAGAGACACAAGCTCTGAGGGATACTGTTCAGTTTATATTGTTGTTCCTCCTATAGGGTTGCAGACCCCTTTAACTCCTTGGGTATTTTCTCTAGCTCCTTCTTTAGGGGCCCTGTGTTCCATCCAATAGGTGACTGTGAGCATCCACTTCTGTATTTGCCAGGCCTCACAAGAGATAACTATATCAGGGTCCTGTCAGTAAAATCTTGCTGGCATATGCAATAGTGTATGGTGGTTGTATATGGGATGGATCCCCGGGTGGGACAGTCTCTGGATGGTCCTTTCTTCTGTTTCAGCTCTGGACTTTGTCTTTGTAACTCCTTCCATGGGTAGTTTGTTTCCCATTCTAAGAAGGAATGAAGTATCCAAACTTTGGTCTTCCTTCTTCTTGAGTTTCATGTGTTTTGCAAATTATATCTTGGATAGTCTAAGTTTCTGGGTTAATATCCACTTATCAGTGAGTACATATCATGTGTGTTCTTTTGTGATTGGGTTACCTCACTCAGGATGATATCCTCCAGATACATACATTTGCCTAAGAATTTCATGAATTCATTGTTTTTTATTGCTGAGTAGTACAGCATTGTGTAAATATACCACATTTTCTGTATCCATTCCCCAGAGCTCCCAGAGACTAAACCACCAACCAAAGAGTGCACATGGTGGGACTCGTGTCTCTAGCTGCATTTGTAGCAGAGAATGGCCTAATCAGTCATCAATGGGAGGAGAGGCCCTTAGTCCTGTGAAGGCTCTATGTGGCCTGTTTCCTTTTCAAAGCATTGTTTTTATCCTGAGTTTGAATTGTAGTTTGTAGAGTATGTACAGATAAAAATTCTCCTGCAAACATACTGTGTTTTCATGTTTTCTTTCAATCAGTCTCTTCCTATTACCAACACAAAGAAACCCAAATCAACTATGAGCTTAGTTGTCTATTACAAAGCATTGACTAGCATTTCATTGTGTAGGTAGAGTAGGTGTGATTTTCAACTGTACACATTGAGGTAAGACAGGGTTAAGAATAATCAAGCTTTCCTCAGTCCTAAAAGTGCCTAAACCTTAACACCCTATATGGAGACCAGACTTTACAACCTGTAAAGTGGGTGTCTTTGGGCAATTCATTTAACCTCTGTTACTCCCAACTTCCCCAGTTGTAAAAATCACTCTCTTAGCACCTCCCATTTCTCTCCCTCTCTTCCATCTTTCCTTTTCTCCCTTCATCCCTCCAACGCTCTTCATTCACCCTTCCAATATTTCATGCCAGTAAGTGCCTCAAAGATATTGCAGCATGGATACATCAAATACAATAATGGAATCTAATTTTGAAAAAAACCTGGAAAGCATATGGGTAAAATTTAAAAAAAAAAACAAACCCACAAGCATTGTCTGAGTTATAGCTTCCATTGCTGTGAATGGACAACATGACCAAGGTAACTCTTACAAAGGAAAATATTTAATTGGGGATGCCTTACAGTTTTAAAGGAGCAACCAATTATCATCATGACAAGAAGCATGGCAGTGTTCCGGCTGTCTTGATGCTGGAGAAGGAGCTGAGAGTTCTGCATCTTGACCTAAAGGCATCCAGAAGGGGATATCTTTTGCAGGCAGCTAGGAGAAGGGTTTCTTCTGCACTGGGCAGGGCTTCAAAACCCATTTCCACAGTGACACACTTCCTCCAACAAGGTCACACTTAATAATGCCATTTCTCCTGGACCAAGCATATTCAAAACACTGCTGACATCCTTAAGAAGCAACTATAAAAGCCATGTGTTGGGATCCACAACTGTAATCTCAGTGTTCAAGACCGGAAGTAGGGTCCTCCAGCATGATTTTGAAGCTACACTTAGGCTACTTAACAAGTTCTACACTAATCAGAGCTACAACGTAAAACACGATTGTAAAATTTAGTGCCTCTGTGCAATTGAAAGTCCAAGATTTGACTTTAGGTAGTCCTATTGTACAGAGAGTTGAAAAATTCAAGATGCACTCCACTGGATGGAAGAAATTCCAATAGGTCAGAGGCATTTACAGCCTCAGCTCTCTCTTTTCCATCATTGAACACATAGTATAGAATTTTCTACTGGCTGCACACCTTTTCTAGGATGTACTGTACACATTCTAGGTAAAGCAACTTCAGTGTGATGCTTAACCTTTCAAAACTTAATTTTTTTCATCTGTAAATACTGAGACAGAACAAACTCTGGGTATTCTATAAGATGATCTAGTGCACATCAGCTGTGAAAGCAACAAGCACAAACTAAAATTCCCCCAAACAATTCAGTTCTCTGAGAATTGGGAACCTTGGAATGGATAAAGTGGTTCTTCTGCTTCAGTTCTTATTAAAAACAAGCAATCAAACAACCAAAACCTAGGACTCCTCATTTGGAGGTCAGGCTATTCCCCTACCTTATTTGTATTTGTTGATATATTCAGTTCCTGGAAGTTGTGTGGCTGAAGTCCTTATTTCCTTTCTGAAGTTGTTACCCATCACTGATTACAGGAAAATACCTGTAGTTCATAACAATGCAACCTCCACAGTTAGTTCACATCATGCATGTCTACATTCTTCCATCCCAAACACTCCATTCATTCTGCCTAGAGATTTCGTGATAGCTTCTCTAGTTCTAATAAGATCAGTGAGGCGTTTCCATTTTGAGATGAATCAGATAACTGATTAGTAATCTAATTGTGAGAGTAATAGCCCATTATACAAACAGTTTTATCCACTCTCCAGGGGTGGAAATGACACAAGGTCATAGTCAGGAACCACAGAGACAGCATAGCAGAGAGTATTACTTCCAAATTGAACAGCTGGAATAAGATTGCTTTAATGAGTACTACTTAGCATAAATTTTTCATTCACCAGAATTTTAACTACAATTAGGAGTTATGTCTAATCTAGGTAGTATTACAGAACAGTCTTCACCACAGAGCTTCTCTAATTGATGGAATCATCACTCATGGCTCTCATTGTCATTGATTTAATAAATATGTGTTGATGGTGAATGTGGCCAGGAATAGGTAGTCATGGTCTCAACCTTTGCAGAATTCCAGCTACTAGAATAAACACTCCAAGCCAAAAAGAAAGAAAAACAATTACTAATTCTGTTAAGTGCTTCCTGCTACTGAAGGAGGTTTATCAGCATAATCACAATCACTACACATGGAATTTTAATAAGGCAACACTGACTTTGTGTAGATACTTGATTTATTATTATTAAAGTATTGGTATATATTGAAAAGTCTAAAATCAATTATCAAATGAAACTTCAGGATTTTCCTAGGTCCTGGAAGAATACAAGCTTTTTATAATAATGCCTTAAAATCTTAAATCCTTTTGAACTGGCTGACAAGATTCTTGGCCACCCTAGCCTAATGATAAATCTCAGAGTATTACTTTAGGTGACAATGCTAGTGGGTGGAATGTGGTCACATGTGCCCTCATGATATTGCTCCTATTGAATGTGATCTCAAATATACTGTCCTGCCTCCAGTGCTGCGTCACTGAAGATATATATATATATATATATACATATATATATATATATATATTCTAAGGAAGATAGATGCTATTTCTAACTCAAAATGCAAAACAAGTACATAAAACTCTAGGACATCAAGATGGTTCAACTGTAGCAGATATACACACAGAGCATGAGCCACCAAGTCTGACCTCTAGAGTATGATGCCAGGTTTTCTTTAGACCTATACAAAAGCATGCATATGTGCAAACACACACACATACACACACACACACACACACACACACACACACACACACACACACATTGTGATAGAGACTAGATAAATAAATAAATAAATAAATAAATAAATAAGAAATTGGATGTAATTTAAATAAATAAATACTATGAAAAGAGAACTTTGAGCATAAGTGCTTCTGGGTTAGCTCAGAGCTCTCTCATGTGATAAACAGCTCTAATCAATCATGCCCCCCTCATGGTACAAGAGGCCTGATTAAATCCCAGCTAGGCTGTATTGCAGCCAAAATGAGGGATGCTTTTTTTTTTTTAAAAAAGCGAAGGCACCAGCATTGCCAGCTTTCCATCTAGAGAGATTTTGAAAATCTGATAATAAAAGAGAGATAATAACACACGGAGCAAACGTATCCTAAGATGAGACTGACCTGGATTTAGCCACAAGGCATCTTCCGTCGTAGGAAAGGTTGGGAACAATCAAGCCTTACCTTCAAGGGAGCCTATGTTGAAATAACGTTAGGATTTCTATTATGAGAAATTTCTATTATGAGTTGTTTTCTAGAGTGTATACATTACTGGATCTTTCATATGATGGCAACCAAGAGATGGATTTGTCCAGAAAAGGCAAGCTCTATAAGTTCTGGAACTTGCTTTAAGTGACCCAGGGATAGACAGTTCTAGATGCAGAAGGGTCTTCTCCATGAGTAAACCTCATCAATGTTCCCAGGAGGAGCTTGATCCTAAAGTTCCAGTCTGAAGCAGTGTAACTGTGTTTATTTATGAGGGGAAATGGAATAATGAAAATCTTAGAACATTAGGTTTCTATCAAATACACACAACCAAAGGCTACCTTAAAGTAGCTGATGCAACAAATAAAGATTTATTAGGATGAGATTTTTCTGGTGTTCTGAAATTTTAAAAAATCACCAAAACCTCCAAAGACTTTTGGAGAAGAGACACTGAAATAACTTATATGTAAGATCCTGAAGGAATCTTTTGCATATGGTAACATTTCCAAAAGCTCTCTTTACTTCTCATCTATGTCTTTACAAGGTGAAGTTATGTAACTCTATTTTGGAAGATTTCCCAGTGTGCTACATTCACTACAGTCAACGAGAGAGAGAGAGAGAGAGAGAGAGAGAGAGAGAGAGAGAGAGAGAGAGAGAGAGAGAGAGAGAGAGAGAGAGATCTTGCTTTAGAGCATGGATTTAAAAAGGGTATGTCCATTGTTTCCCTGAAGACATGGCCACAGGAACATGGTCACATTATAGCTGCAGTCAGTTTGCAGAACAGGAAGTATGGACAGGCTATAAAACTTCAGTACCTTCTCTTAATGTTCCCTGCCCACCAGGAAATCTCTACCTGCTAAAAGATCTACATCCTTCCAAATCAGCACGAATGGCTAGAGATACAGTATTCAAATACATGGACATACATGGGGTACTCCATAATCATATTACAATGGTGAATATGTGGTACCTTTTGATCAATAAATCATCCCTACATCTTTGGAAGGTGAAGTTATGCAAATCTATAGCCCACAGTTCCTGAGAAGAGAGAAAATAGAGATTCATTTTTCTGATGAGCTAGTTTGAGAAACAGCTCATCCATTGAACTTTCACTGTCAGTCCCCAACTGGACAATGCAAAGAAAAGAGTAAATCAGGAATGGAGAGATGGTTCCAACACTAAAAGTTAGTTTCACAACCAGTATAAGTAACAAATAAATGGGAGTTATGTGTGAAAAACATGGAAGTAACTAACAACATAAACTCAGCAGAACTCTCTTGACTCTAGAATTTACATGTTAAACTTTGAAAATTATGACTGCCAATTCTACCAGCAGGATAGGAAGCAAAGAGGAAATGAATGTTGCTGTAGAACTTTAGAATTTTAATGCCTTTTCAGGAATAATTTCAGAGGAGGATCAATTGTGGATAGTATTTATTTCTCTGTAGGAAAAGAATGATGTTCTTTACGTTAATTTTGTTTAATTTTATAGAAAGACAACAGTTTTCATGCACTTTAACTTTCTGGCTCTGTGTAAATGATGGAGACTTTTATCCAGTGTGTGTTACATAACCCTGGCTAGTTCTTTCACCCAGCTGCACAAGGAGAGCCAAGGGATCTCCCTAGAGTTCCCTTCCCAGCCAAACCCCAAAACACAGAGGATTCTAAGAAATCCAGCAGATTCTGCCCCGTGTCTGGGGCCAAAAACTTTCTTGGTTTTCTGTGCTATTGTCAAGTTCTTTAGTGTGCTCTGTCCTTGACTCAGGAACTATTAGTGAAATTTAGATAGGCACAGAAGCCAAAAAACAAAAACAAAAACAAATAGAAACTTGACAGTGCCTCCTGCTTAACTTTGGTTCTAGACTATTCAGGTCCTATACCCCAAACTAAAAAAAAAAAAAAAAATGGATGATCAAGGCTTGCTAAATCCACTAGAGATCACCATGGAAGTGTGGAGAGACAACTCCAGGGTAATAAAGTATTACCATGTTTGTTTTTATTTCCAGTAAATATGTATTTTTTGATGTATGAAAATGTGTACCTGGAAAGACTAAAATTAAGATACTCTATTCTAGTTAGCCATATCTTTGCATAAAAATCTCTTATGGCACTCATAGATTTACAAACATACACACCTAACCACAACTAAATCTATTCATATATCTGGTGGAGTGTATATATTAAAATAATATAATCAAAAGTAGACTTTTTCCCATAAAGAATCCTGACATCCCCTTAGCCGGTTTGGATATCTGTACTGCTCTGGAATTCTTCAATGCTCTTTGCTATGGCCCCAATAGTTTTTTACCAGGCCAGCTACACTGGGATTTCTGCCATCCTTATTTAAAAGCCCTCATTACTATTTTGAGAATCATCTCCTTTGTATCTTTACATGTTCTTTTTTTTTTTTTCTTTTGGTTCATTTCTTTAGAGAGTTGACTCTTCTCATTCATTATACAACACACTTTCAGATTGCTGCATTTCTTAACCTTGAAATTCTTTCTCTAATTTCTTTGTTCCATCTGCCTTTTCTCATATAGGTAGCTGGAAAGGAGGGAATGAGTTAAGGAGGAAAGAGAAAGGGAGAGCAGGAAGGAGGGAGGGCAGGATGAGAGGGAAAAAAGCAAAAGATAGAGATAGCAAATTAGTAAGTTATTCTACAAATTTGGCAAAAAGAATTAGTTCCAGTTGAGACAATAACTTTTACATGGACTGAAACATACCTACATGAAGCCTGACCACAGCGACTAAGGATGTGTTGACTGAAGATTTTGCATGTGGTATCACAGAAACAATAGTTGACACAGCTAGAGCCCACTGTTAGGTTCCTTTCCTTTTCAGAGAGGACAGCCTTTGCAGCAATGGATTCAAGTCCCAGAGTGGCAAAGGCCTCTAACACAAGACATTGTGGCTGTCCATACACACTTCTCCACTACACTGCAACCTCTTTGGCTTCAACAAGCATCCTCTAAACTTTGAGAACAAGTTAGAGGAAGGAGTGACTTGAAAGGTCTACTTGGAATCTCTGAAATGAGGGAGAGGTAAGACAACTGTGGTATTCAACTAGGCATCTTCTGGGTGACATGGGGCACCTCAAGAGTCATTGAGAGTCAGGGATGGCTACTGCATCCTATGAAAGACGTATCAACTTGGAGTTGATGAAACAATGATAGGCTCACACCTCAGAATGAGTCCTTTCTCTTACATCATTATCACTTGTGCTGGTTTGTAAACTCAATCAGAGCATAAGGAAGAGTGGTTTGATTATGGTACAGATGTGTTTTGTTGGTTTTGCTTAAAAGAAAAAGTGCCCAAGCCGTGTGTGTGTGTGTGTGTGTGTGTGTGTGTGTGTGTGTGTGTATAATATGTGTGTACATGTATTACATATATAATATATAAAGAATTGATCTGCATTTCTAGCACAAAATCATTAGGGGTCAATCTATTGCTGTGTTCATTTAGCAGAATAATAGTATTAGGCTTTCTGTAAATTTTTAGCCACTTAGTGTCACTCAGGCCTCAGCTCCATCCTATCTATCTATCTATCTATCTATCTATCTATCTATCTATCTATCTATCTATCTATGGTTGTGACATAAAAGATATGGCCACCTAACATGGAGGATACCATCGTCTGTGTCTGTCAGCACACTGTCACCTCTGAAATATTTGCTTTTAAAGGCAAATTTGTACAGATTCCATTTTCTTCCCAAACTATGATTACTCTCCTTCCACACAACTGATACTCATGTAGCTAGGACACTCTGTTCCATCTGGGTTTCCTTCACTACTCCCAAGCATCTCTCTTGTCTGTCTCTCGCAATCTCTAAGACTTGTGAAAAATACCTGAAGAGTTTTCAATTTGGATATCAGTGTAAAAGAACTGAGAGTTTCTGGCAGTTTGTGTACCTCCCACCAACAGCTTGTGGCCAATTGCTAACTTGAGAGAAAATATGCTTTCCCTGTCCAAGCAGAACAGACACTGTGGTGAATTTTTGTTGCCGAGGATTTGTCATTCTGGCAAAATTATATTGATGTGTTTTCTTGCCGACTTTTGTGTTCCTGTTCTGCTAAATCTTCTGTCACATACTAACTTTATAAAGCATCGGGAAATAAATGCTAAGGTCAGACTTGATGGCTTTTTAGTAAACCCAACCTGGATGGGAGTAACCAGGCACTTTTTTATTGATTATAAGAGCCACTCCATGTGACAGAAACGGTGATATTTTCTATCATATGTGTCACTCAAAAGTAACTAGCTAATTAATTAATTTAAGTAAAATTGAAACACTTTCCTAAACCAAGCCTAGATGAGGAAGTTGTTTCACAGGAGCGGGAAGGACCTGGTTGGGATGGGGACAGGGAGTGGAAGAGGGGGATGTGATCAGGTATTGGTGGGGGGTTATGGAACAGGACTGAAGCCCCGAGGGCCAGCAGACAGAACAGAAACAGGCAACCTTGGGAGGTAGGAAGTAGGGGGACCCTTTAGAATGTTCCAGAGTCCTAGGAGGTGAGAGATCATCAAGACTCCATGGGAGGGACCTTAGATGAGATGCTTTACAGTGGGGAGAGGGATCTTGTGGAGTCCACCTCCAGTAGAAAGACAGGGCATCAAGTGGAGTGATGAGGTTGCCATCCCACAGTCAAAACCTCTAACCCAGAATTGTTCCTGCTGAAAGAACTGCAGGGTAAAAACAGAGAAGAGCCTGAGGGAAAGGAGGTCCAGTGACAGACCAAAATTGGTATCCAGCACAAGGGAAGGCCCCTAGGCCAGAGACTAATACTGATACTATGCTGTGCTTACAAACAGGAGCCTAGCACAGCTGCTCTCCCAAAGGCCTAACAAGCAGCTAAAATAGTCAGATGAAGATATTTGCACCCACCCAATGGAAAGAAGCTAGTGACCCTTGTGGTTGAATTAGGGTAAAGCTAGAAGAAGCTGAGGAAGAGGGTGACCCTGTAGAAAGATCAGCAGTCTCAATTAACCTGGACCAACAAGATTGTTCAGACACTGAGCCACCAACCAGACAGCATACACCAGCTGTTATGAGGCCCCAACACATATACAGAAGAAAGCTGTGTATTCTGGCCTCAGTAAGAGAATCACCTAACCTTCAAGAGACTTGAGGCCCCAGGGAGTGGGGAGATCTAGTGGGGTGTGGGCTAGGGGCTGGGGACATCCTCTTGGAGATGGGTGTTGGGGGAAGAAATATGGGATGAGGAATAGTCAGAGGGTGGACTAGGAGAGGAATTAAAACTGGACTGTAAAAAAAGATTAAAGAATAAAAAAGGAATAAAAGAAAAATATATAAAGAGAATGACCATTGGATGTCCATGAGGGGTGGGGAATAGAGGTTATGTGTGTGGAAGTATAGATGTACCTTGTTCTCTCTAGATGGGGGCCAGAAGGCAACATCACTCATTCTCTACCTTGGTCTTTGAGATGTAGCTGTAGTCTTTCACTGGACCCAGGGCTCAGCTAGGCAGGCCTGCCAGAAATCCACAGAGATCACCTGTCCCTACCTCTCCAGCACTAAGACTGCATGCATGCCACACCATGCCTAGCTGCTTTAGATCAGATCTGGGCAACAAACTCAGGCCCTCATATATGAGTAGCAAACACTTTACCAAGTGAGCTATCTCCTCAGACTCTCTGCTGAAGGTTTTAAAAACAGTAACAGTTCACAATATACTTGTCTTCTAAAATTAAAAATGTTAATATTATAATTTATTCATCAAACCAGAAAATACTACAAGTTTTACATCCATCATTTCCAAATGTGGGAAGTAAGACAGGGATGATCGGGAACAAGACACAAAGAAGCACAGGATGTTCTGTCTCACCACATGCCCAGAGCAATGAAGCCAAGTGGCCATACACTGAAGCCCCTGGAAATAGGAACTGAATCAAATCTTTCTTCCAATCTCCTGAATGTCATTTTAAAGGTACTTTAAGCAATGCGCAGCTAACACAGGAGCCTAGTACCCAGAATTGAGGTTGTTGCTATTATTACACCTGAGCATGAGGTTTTGAAACATTTGGAACATGTGTGTAAGAAGAGTTTGCATGTTGGAGATAGGATAGAAAAGTGTTTAGAACATTGTAGGTAGAGCTTACTATGTGATGTAGGTGATTAAGCTGTGAACACCAAAGACCAGCCTGCCAACAGGAATGTGGACAGTAAAGATTATGTTCAAGAGATTTTTAGATGGAAATAAACAGTCCACTGTGGATTAGACAAGCCTGTTCATGTTACCTGGTGGCAAATAACCCAGTGCCACTTGGGTGTAAACTGTAAAGTGAAAGGAACTAATTAATCTGGTAGAGATTTTGGGACAAACTGTCATCCACAGTCTCAAATATTGCTGGCTGGTTTTAGGTGATTTACAGTGAATTTATGAGCAAACAAAATATAAAGATTTGGGGGGATGTGGAACATCCAAAAAAAGTAAGTGTAAAGTTGTGAAGAAAGGAGAGATTCCTAGATATGCATGCCATTATAACGAAAAGCTAAGTACTTGGCAGAAATACAGTGAAAGAGCTGGCTTGTGGACATCTCAGGAACTGGTCCAACTGTACCCATTTCAAGCTCAAGGATATAAAAGTCCCTTGGAAGACATCAGAAAAGACAGTTTCTGAGTAGCCTTCTTGCACAGGGTCTCCTAGAGATGAGTCTGCCAGTGTGCCCAGCTATAAGAACATTCAAAAGATACCAAAACCACATTTGAAGAAGATCCTGTGACTGCTTGAACCTCAGCCTTTATCTACATGGTGCTGGTTTATGTAGTCACAAAGGCTGGGTTTTGAAGGAAGGTCCATTATCATTCCAGGTAATTAGCAACAGGCTCAGAATACTTAGAAGATGCCCCCCCCCCCGAGAGAGTAATGTATAAAAGCTATGAAGGTGATATCTTTGATACAAAGGAGATTCTAAGAATGTAGATCAAACACTAAAGAAAGAGTACTGCTGTGTGTAGTGAACACATTAAGACTAAAAAGGAGGCTATGTGGAGTGGAGCCAGAAAGACCATGGTGCTACCTAGACTTCTGGAGCTTGGACATAGATATGCAAGATATAATATTTGCCCTGCTGTATGGTAGACCCTTCCCTCAATGAATAAATATTTCAAGGAACCAATCACTGGGCAAGTAGGCGGGACTTTCAGGTCTGAGAGAGGAGGGGAGGCAGGAGAAAGATATTTTTGCATAGGAAAGAGCATGGGGACACAATGTAGGTAGTGACAGGACCCCGGTTTAGGTGGAGGATCCACCGGGATCTGCCATCGGAGGATTTAGAACTTAAAATAGCTTACAAAATTAGGATGCTAGTTTCTCCACCCAGCGATTGTGTTACCTGTAGAATCTAAACTAAGATTGTGTGGTGTTTCAACTGATTTCCAGAGAAAGGCAGCAGGGCACCCCAGCCAGATACGAGAATTTGGAAGCATGGGCTATGTGTGGCAATAGTCCACCATGGGAACTTAGCGAGCTGGGTGAAGAGATTTTGGAGCTCTGAGCCATAGAGTCTACCGTGCTGAGAACAGGCCAGCCTGTCCGCTGGTGCCCTTCTGGTGATAGCATAGACTGCTTCTTAATATTTTACACAACACTACTGTGTTTTACTCTTTAATCATCCTTTTCTGTGTCCCCATCCTCTTCTTTTGAAATGGCAATGCTAATTGTGCTCTTATAACACAGTCCCCATTGTACCAATATAAAATATAGGATTGTATATCCCAATATAATATACAGAATTAAGGCTAAAAGTTTGCCTTGAGTCTCAAGGAAGTTTTAAACTTGAACTTTTGAACAGTGCTAGAGTTTTTGGACCTATGCAGGCTAAGTGCATGTTGAATTTTGAGATGGACATGAGCCAATGGAGGCAAGTAGTGAAATACAACTATTATGATATGCACTACCCCATGTAAAGGCTCGCGTGCTGCAAGCTTGGACCATAACTGGTAGTGCTGATGACATCTGAGTAGATTATGAGAGTCCTAATTTCATCAAATCCATTAATAAGTTCATAGGTGAACTTATCACCCTGTCTCCCACCTATGAACACCAAAGTCATTAAATTTCTAGCCACAGTACTTTATAATGGTTCATATAGTCATAATTTAGCACATGGACTTCTTGGAACTATATTGAAGTGGAAGCTTCAGGTAGTGTCACGTGATGCTGATGTGCTTGGTGTTTTGCTGAGACAAGACCCATAGGGGAACATGTGATGTTTGGAGAGATAGAAATAGGACCCAACAGACAGTGACAGTGTGCTTGTATAGCTAGCTTTGCAACACTTTGTTGGTCTGGCATTTTCATTTTAGCTGATTTTTGCTTTATTGAGAAAGGCATACCAGAGAACTTCTGCTGGTGTTCAGGCTGGTCCTGGTTGCTCCTGCTGTCTCGTGTTGATTTGGCAGAGGCCTGGCTTTTTCTCTGGATCCTGACACTGCTGCTGATTCATGTTTGGTATCCTGACACTACTGAACTGGACTGTTGGTATCCTGACAAATGGAGATTGCAATTGCCTCACATAACTACTTCTAAACAGGTCCACATCCCCTTGTGCTGTTTGCAATCTTTTTTCCCCTACCTTTGGCCAGTGGGGTAGACCTGGGTCAAAGTATTTGTGAACTGTTATTAAAAGTAGGTTTTAGTCCCTGGGAGCTCTGGAGGTACTGGTTAGTTCATATTGTTATTCCTCCTATGGGGCTGGAAACCCCATTCAGCTCCTTGGGTACTTTCTCTAGCTCCTCCATTGGGGACCCTGTGCTCAGCCCAATGGTAGGCTGGAAGGATCCATCTCTGTATTTGTCAGGTTCTAGCAGAGCCTCTCAGGAGAAAACTCTATCAGGCTCCTGTCAGCAAGCACTTGTTGGCATCCACAATTGTGTTTGGGTTTGGTGATTTTATATGGGATAGATCCCCAGGTGAGACAGTCTCTGGATGGTCATTCCTTCAGTCTCTGCTCCATACTTTGTCTCTATCAGTCCTTCCATGGGTATTGTGTTCCCAATTCTAAGAAGGATTGAAGTATTCACACTTTGGTCTTCCTTCTTCTTGAGTTTCATGTGGTTTGTGAATTGTATCTTGGGTATTCTAAGTTTCTGGGCTAATATCCATTTATCAGTAAGTGCATATCATGTGTGTTCTTTTGTGATTGGGTTACCTCACTCAGAATGATATCCTCCAGATACATCCATTTGCCTAAGAATTTCATAAATTCATTGTTTTTTTTTTTTTTTAAAGATTTATTTATTATTATATGTAAGTACACTGTAGCTGTCTTCAGACACACCAGAAGAGGGAGTCAGATCTTGTTACAGATGGTTGTGAGCCACCATGTGGTTGCTGGGATTTGAACTCTGGACCTTCGGAAGAGCAGTCGGGTGCTCTTACCCACTGAGCCATCTCACCAGCCCAAATTCATTGTTTTTAATAGCTGATTAGTACACCGTTGTGTTAATGTACCACATTTTCTGTATCCATTCCCCAGAGCTCCCAGGGACTAGACCACCAACCAAAGAGTACACATGGTGGGACTCATGGCTTGAGCTGCATATGTAGCAGAGAATGGCCTGGTCGGTCATCAATGGGTGGAGAGGCCCTTGGTCCTGTGAAGGCTCTATGCCCCAGTGTAGGGGAATGTCAGGGCCAGGAAGCAAGAGTGGGTGGCTTGGTGAGCAGGGGTAAGGGGGAGTGGATAGGGGTGTTTTGGAGGGGAAACTAGGAAAGGGGATAATATTTGAAATGTAAATAAACAAAATACCCAATTTAAAACTATATATATGGGTTTTTAAAACTCCAATCCTACACTATATTTTAGCCATGTCTAATGCAACATCATAGCAATGGCCATGTTTTAAAGATTTTAGTTCTGGAACAATTTTTCATTCTTTGTGTTTCTGTACTATCTTCAATCTGTAAATATATCTGAGGACGTACACCCCAACAAGTTCTATTTGCTGGTATATGACTGACAATACAGTAATTTTTAGTACTAATTCCCCTTCCTAATCCAGATCACAGTAAATCAAAACACAGTCAGTGGTGTGGATAGTGTATTCATTGTGTAGTTGAGTGGAAAATTGTAGCAATTGCAAGAAAGACTGTAATTTGCTGAAGCGGTGCTTTAGAAAGGTTAATGCTACTAGGTTCTGGAGTTCTGAGGACGATTCAGGAAAGTAGACATTCTGCACGTAAAAGTTATTCAGCAAATCTCAATAATCATTTTAAATATCTTACTACAGAATATTGTAATGTAAAGGGGGAAACTATGGAATAATAAAGTGCACAGACCATAGATGTAGTCAATTCAATATACTTCAGAGGCTTAAATTCATAGACAACTAATACAAACCTTTTGGAATGTACTGTTACACATAGCTGGTCACTTGCTTCGGCTTAGGCTGCAGCTGCGATTGTAGTTACACCAGAAACACAGACCTTCCCATTCTGATGCCATTCACCTACATGATACCCCAACAACGGATTTGCTAAAAGAGTGGGTTTATGACTTTTATTCTGTGACTGCAAAAATTTATGCAACTTTTTCCACATCTAGACTTGTCATTCAAGGTAATCTAAAGTCATATTATGAGTCCATACTCCTCCATATTTGGCTAGGAGTAAGCCATCTTTGGCATAACAGTTGTGTTTGATGTTGACAGAGCAAGAGGCAGCTTTGTACTATAATAAAAAAAATCAACACAAAGATGAAATCTCATAACCTGCACACATAATCCTATCAGGTCCTCCATTAACCTAGAACACATCTGAAGCACTGAACAGTGAACACTAACTTTTCTGCACAAATGTTTCTATATGACTCCCAGGCATATATTTGTACTCTGATATTGTAGACAACTAGCATTACTGGAATGTTTCTAGTCTTTTTTTATTAGATATTTTCTTTATATACATTTCAAATGCTATCCCGAAAGTTCCCTATACTGTCCCTCCACCATGCTCCCCTACCTACCCACTCCTGTTTCTTGGCCCTTGCATTCCCCTGTACTGGAGCATATAAAGTTTGCAATACCAAGGGGCCTCTCTTCCCAGTGATGGCTGACTAGGCTATCTTCTGCTACATATGCAGCTAGAGATAAGAGCTCTGGAGGTACTGGTTAGTTCATATTGTTGTTCCACCTATAGGGTTGCAGACCACTTCAGCTCCTTAGGTGCTTTCTCTAGCTTCTCCATTGACGGCCCTGTGTTCCATCTTATAGATGACTGTGAGCATCTACTTCTGTATTTGCCAGGCACTGGCATAACCTCACAAGAAAGAGCCATGTCAGGGTCCTGTCAGCAAACTCTTTCTGGCATATGCAATAGTGTCTGGATTTGGTGGCTGATAATGGGATGGATCCCCAGGTGGGGTAGTCTCTGGATAGTCCATCCTTTTGCCTTAGCTCCAAATTTTGTCTCTGTAGCTCCTTTCATGGGTATTTTGTTCCCTATTCTAAAGAGGAATGAAATATCGACCCATTGGTCTTCCCTCTTCTTGATTTTCTTGTGTTTTGCAAATTGTATCTTGGGTGTTCTATGTTTCTGGCTAATATCAGTGAGTGCATATATAATGACTTCTTTTGTGATTGGGTTACCTCACTAAGGATGATATCCTCCAGATACATCCATTTGTCCAAGAATTTCATAAATCCATTGTTTTTAATAGCTGAGTAGTACTCCATTGTATAAATGTACCACATTTTCTGTATCTATTTTTCTGTTGAGGGACATCTGGGTTCTTTCCAGCTTCTGGCTATTATAAATAAGGCTGCTATGAACATAGTGGAGCATGTGTTCTTATTACCAGTTTGGAACTTCTTCTGGGTATATGCCCAAGAGAAGTATTGCTGGATCTTCCGGTAGTATTTTGCCCAATTTTCTGAGGAACCTGAAACTGACTTCCAGAGTGGTTGTACAAGCTTGCAATCCCCCCAGCAGTGGAGGAGTGAGTGTTCCTCTTTCTCCACATTTTCGCCAGCATTCGCTGTCACCTGAATTTTTGATCTTAGCCATTCTGACTGGTGTGAGGTGGAATCTCAGGGTTGTTTTGATTTGCATTTCATGTTTCTAGTCTTTAGCCAAAAATACATAATTTAGTCAGAATTAGAACTATATATTATCTAGTTTCTTGACCAGTGTGACTACAAAGATCCACATCTGGACTTGGAAATATAAATTCCCTTGCTCCACTCCAGATGCAATGAATGAGAGTCTCTAGGATGCCATAGTCAGAGACCCAGGAACAAATTCTCAGGGTCATTCTGTCCCATGGTAAAGTTGAGTTAGAAGTGGATAGACTTTCCTGTGTGGGCGTGTGTGTGTGTGTGTGTGTGTGTGTCTGTGTCTGTGTTTCTGTGCTTGTGCATATGTGTGTAAATAATTGTTCTAATGAGACCTAGGCCCAGAGAGACAAATGCCATGTGTTTTTTTTTTCTCATTCCTCAATGTTAGCTTTGAATTTTCAGCTATATGTGTTTCTTTTGGAAGACTCCCAGAGTCAGGGAATAAGTAAGGGGACACCGAAAGAGGTGAGGCCACAGTTCAAGGGTGAGGAGATAGTATACTGTAGTCCAAAGAGCTAAAGAGAGTACTGAAACAGAAAATGTTAAATTAGGTTTGAGAAGGGCATGGTAGATGCAGGGAATTCTCGAAGATTACATCACACTAATGACTTTTTGAAAAAGTCACATAAACCTACCACTGTAGAAGGTAAGCATCTTATAGCTCCCAGTTTATTAAATGAAAGGCTGAGGTCATAAAAATTAAAGTAATTTTCTAAGTGGCAGAAGTAAACTCGGAAGAAATTTTTTTTCATTATTCTCTTTAACATTCCCAAGATCATGTCTTAAAACACTCCCCACCCCAAAGTGCCTTTGGATCAATACTCAGTAGAATTTGGTTCTAAAACATAGTCTGCATTTTTGCAATGTGTCAATTTACCAAAAGCTGTATAATAAAAGGGATTTTAGTAGGTAGTAGTAGGTGGCAATTGAGAAGGAATCTTGGGCAGTATTCTTCTGACCCATCCCTCATCTGTAAGCATGCAGACAGCACAGACTCGCAAACAAGCATACATACAAGAAATCCCCTACAGATGGATGAATCTTGTGACAGGATCCTTTTAGACGATGCTGTGTCTGAGAAAAACATACATCTGTGTCTTGTTCCCACCCTTCCAAAGAAGCAGCAGCTCCATCACCCCAAGTACGACAACATCATCATCTTAGGTTTCTACACACACAATCTTAAAGAATCCGGTTAGATGCAGGGAGGTGTCTGTTCCTTTGGCTGGCTGCCTGCTTTCACTTTTATAGACGGGGTCTCGGGAAGCTTGGCTGACCTCGAGCTCTCAGCCAGACGGAGCTTTTATGCACTGTTGCACTTGGCTTAGAGGAGGCCTGGGTTCCTTCTTTGTCCCTTTTCCCTTCAGGGAAAGATCATAGAATTGTGCCTTTTCTGAGTTCATTGGGGTAAGTTACTTACTTTTTAGCCTACTCTATAGAGCAGGTCTTGATTAGAAGCAAACCATTGCTTCTATGACAACCCCTTTGGTTATTATGCATTATACATTTAAAATATTTTGGGCTCAGTTTTCTATAATGTGCTTGGAATATTTGTATATAAGTTCATTAATACTAACCCATAATTTTTTCCCTTTGGAGCAGTTCTTCTTCTTCTTTTTTTTTTTTTTTCTTTTTTTTTTTGGCAAGGGGTGGGTATTTTCTGTGACCAGTCTTGGTATCAGTTTTTTTTTTTAATGACCACATAAAACAAATTAGAAAATATTTTAGTTTTGTAAAGGCTTCTTTATGTTTGATAATATTTTCTCTTAAACATTTGTATAGTTTAGTAAGTAAGAAAGCTAGCCACAGGTTAACTTATGGGTATTTATGTAATAAAACGTTCATATATAAGAGATAATAAGGATATTCAGACTATCCATTTCTTCTTGAATCAAGATGAGGATGAGGAATATCTTTTATAGAGAAATCTGTCAATGTCCACATTTCGTGGCCTAGAAAGTCTTTTAAGGCATTGAACTACAAAGGTTGTAGACTCACCATTACACTTCTCAGAATAATTACTCTTCCTGAGACAATAAAGATAAGAAATACTTCAGCAATGTCATATTCCACATGGTTTGAATTACGCACACACATCTCTTACAATAATAATTACTCTTAACTTTCACACACTGTGCACACACACACAAACACTTGCCACCCAAGGAATCTACAACTTGTTAGAAACCTAAGGGTTCTACCTAAATCTAGCTGCACAAATATCAACTCCAAACAAATAACTTTTTCCTTCTCTTAATGACTATCAAATTGGGGCAGTTTTAATTAAATTTATTCTAAATATATTGTCCAATGGTTGAGAATGTGATCTGTCCTAGAGTAGTTCTGGATGCCTCAACCTTTTAGAGAGAATGTACTGTTTATCATCTTATGCTTGTTCATAACTGAGTATGCACATGATCAATAATTTGCCATGAGGGAGAACATTCACAATTGAGAAGTAGTGATGTAGTAGGTCAATCAACATAGAAAACCACTTAAACTGATCCCCTTGACAACCAAACTCCTATCTCTTGGACTACATAAAAAGAAGCCCTAAACAGTAGTTGTAGTGCTCAATACCTTCACCAATGCGGCCTGCTGTTATCTTGGCAGTATAGTTGTCATCTGTACCATCATTTTGTTTTGAATAAAGGCTTTTTTCTTACTTTTCATTCTGTATGAGCATTGGTTTTTTTGTTTGGTTGTTTAGTTGTTTGGTTGTTTTTTTCTTGAATAGGAAGCCAAGGATTTAAAAGTACCTGGCCTTGGTCCTAATCATTTGTCAACATCTCTCAGAAACTACTGGTGCTTTATTATATATGCATTTATATGTTGTTTCATATGAAAAGTTAAATACTATCCCTGTTTCTTTTTGTCTTTCTTTTGCTGGTTGGTTGGTTGGTTGGTTGTTGTTGTTGTTGTTTTAAAGAAAGCCTTCTGTTGCCCCAGCCAGTCTTGACATCTTTGCATTGCTAAACTAGTCTTGAACTCTTGATCCTTCTGCCACCAATCCCCAGATTGCTACAAATACAGGTATGTATTACCATGCCTAGCAAACTATTCACTTTCCAACTGTCCCATTTAAAGTTCTGTTCATCTGCTTACATCTACTGAGTTATATTTTTACTCTACTTTATTACTATTATTTATTGTGTATGTATCCATGATTGTATATATAAGATATCATATGTATAAATACATTGTATAATCATATATATATATATGTGTGTGTGTGTGTGTGTGTGTGTGTGTGTGTGTGTGTGTGTGTGTGTGTGTGTATTTTTATACCCAATTTTGGCAGCATTATTTGAAGTTTTAATATATATAAGACATTGGCAATGCAACATTAACCAATATATATTTTTAAATATTTGATGTTGAGGTTCAGTTTTTTGTTTTCTATTGTAATGCTAAATGTGAGTACCCAAGACCTAGTTGTCCCAAAGACAAGAATGTTCACAGGTAGACCTTGCCCCAAGTTATTTCAGATTGGTTAATAAAGATGCCAATAGCCAATAGTTGGGCAGAAGAGACAGAGGTGGGGTTTAGGTTTTTTTGGCTTGGGATCAGAGGAGGACCACAAAGGAAAAAAAGTTCAGTAGGAAGAAGGAGAAGCTGCATTGTCTTAGGAGTCAAGAAAACATGGCCCAGAGGGCTGGTAAACTGAAGTTAAGAGCAACCCAGATGAAATCAAGTAAGTAATAACTTAGGGTTACCAATAGGAAAGGAGAATCTAACAACATAGAGGGTGGGCAGCTGCCCAGCTCTTGTGCTGTTTAAGGTTACTTGTAAATATAAAAGTTGTGTCTGTTTTTATTGAAGAACTAAACAATCATAGGCATGGTAGAAACTCCAGGACAGGATTAAATAATTTCTACAGCAATTTTAGTTATATTTTTATTTTGTGTGTATGAAAGAGGGGATATAGGAGAGAGAGAGGGAGAGGGAAAAGGAGGGGGAGAGAAAGGGACAGTGTGCCATGACACCTGATAGAGGTAAGATGACAACTTGCAGTAATCAGTCTCTCCTCCTTACCATGTGGTTGGAGATTCTCAATTTCAGGTCAACAGGCTTTGTACAAGCAACTGCATCTGCTGAACCATTTCACAGGCTCTAGTGTTGTTTTTAATAGCATCTGTGTAGCCTGAGGGTCCTTGAACGGTTGACTCTCCTTCCTCAGGCTTGTATGCTTGTGTTACAGTCATGTGGCAACACTGGCAGGTTCTGATATTTTTAAGCTCATACACTTCACAAAGACTAGTAAGTTCACATTCCATGCCTTTGCTTTCTCTTATATTTAACTCTCACATTATTCTGTCACATATTTTAACCTACAAACACGTTGAATATCACAGCTAGCATGTTTGCTTCACACAGTTTC
Source organism: Mus musculus (assembly GCF_000001635.26). Lineage (NCBI taxonomy): Eukaryota > Metazoa > Chordata > Mammalia > Rodentia > Muridae > Mus > Mus musculus. Next base: position 29,399,736 of record NC_000076.6, on the reverse strand, counting down.
TATTTTTAAAGGTAATAAAAAATGCATGTAATAATAATAATACTGTTTGCACTTTTCGGAACTTCCTATTGCTTAGATTAAATCCGAGTTTCCCTCCAGTGATCCTTTCCATCTGCCCAGGAAAGAGTCTTTTATAATTCTTGGTGCACACATCTCCTGGCAAGGAATTCATTTAGCTTTTTTAGTCAGGAAAGAGCTTTATTTTGCTTTGGCATTCGAAACCCAGTTTTACTGACTTACAAATTGTGGGTTGACCATATTCATTTTCTGAGGTTTGATGATATTGCTCCATTCCGTTTTGGATCAAGAAGAGTCTACTGTTACTCTTAACTGTTCTTTGTAGTGTTATTTTTCTCTGATGGTTATTAGGAGTCTCTTTGTTTTTTGTTGCTGTTCTTTTACAGTTGAATTATGACGTGTTTGGACATACTTTGAATGATTTTTATTGATCTTCCTGAATCTTTGTATTTATAACTTTTGTTAAATTTGGTGGGCCATGTTTGTGTTTCTAACACCTCCTCCTTCACTTCTTTCTTCTAAAATGTTAAATGCTTCACTTTAAGTTACTACATATTATGCTACTGGGCACTGACTCCTGATGAACTTTCAAATCATTTTCTGTTTCCTCTCGGCTTTCTTGTAAATCACTTCCATCATTGTCTGTGTGTTTACCAGTTTTCCTTACAAAGTGCCTAATGGTCTTAATCCCATGTAGTGTATTTTTCATCTCACTTGATCACATTTTGCATCTAGAAATCCCACTTCTAACTTACTTGGCATTCCATGGCATGTTCTACCTTCATAAACACATAGGTTGGAGTACTGCATACATCATTACAGATCTTGTCATTGCTATTCTTTCTGGGTTCATTTCTTTTTCTCTTAGTTAAGTCAGGCTTTGTTGTGTGTGATTTTTAAAAGCATGCTTTCTCCTTGCCTGGTGCCACACACTGCTGTTAGCTCTGCTAAATAGCCCAACAACCACCCTTCCTGAGAATGCCTGCATTCCACCGACTGACTGCCTTGGCAGCCTGCTTTTTTCTCCTGCTGCCCTTATCTCCTTCTACCACAATGACTGGGTGAAGAATAGCTTGCCCCATCCTCCTTAGCCTTCGCTGCCTGCAGATGCTACAAACTATCAGTGCCCTGATAGACCTACATGTCTGCTGCTCCTATCTGCTCCACAGCCTCGTCCGAATTCCCTAATCTCTCCGAGTCCCCTTCTCTTCCTCCTGGGATCTAGAAAATCCATCTCTTTCTCTTTGCCCAGAGATTGGCTTCTGCTATCTTTATTGACTCAGTAAAGAAACAATTAGAGAGCCAGGTTTTAGTTATCAGCTCCTCCCCTACAAGGTTTTCCTGAACTTTGTGGTAAAATTTTCATTTTGATCCATAAAAAATATTGTGGGTTGTATAAAATTGACTTTTTCTGTCTCACATTTCTTGAAATTGTGGTAGCTTTGTTCTGGAATGTGACTTGTGTAATATGTAAGCTATAAATTAGTTAAGATTTTGCTATCAGCAGGGTATGTGTATATAGTATAAAATCTATATTTTCAAGTTCTGCCTCTGAGCCTCACACAGTGCCCTAACTGCTACGCAGTCACTTTCCTGTGTTATCATTAGCCAAACTTCTACCAGTGAAAAAAAATTGAGTTTCCCTGACATCACAAACAGCTGTATCCACCCTGTCTTCAACTTAATACATCTTACCTCATTGTCAACCCACAAAATCAAAGTCATCCATCACAACCTGGCTCAGGACCTAATAGACATCCCTCCAGCCTTCCTCTAATAGCAAAGCCTACATCTTACTGTGCCTTTGAGTCTCCTTATCCTCAAGACACCTTTCTGCCATCCCTGACACTCTTTCTTCCTGAAAACTCTTGAAGTAATTCTGGTTATAACACAACATCCTTGGGTTTGTTGTTATTGTTATTGTTGTTGGTTTTTTTTTTTACATTTTTATTGGTACTTTGCAAGTTTTACATCATACAGCCCAAGCCCACTCATCTCCCCTACCCTCATACCAACCCTTATAAGTTCCCCCAAACAGGAGGAAAAACTTCATTGTGGCTGTTGTGTGTCACAGTATAATCCACAGTATTCCCCTTCGTCCACACTTCTTTGCTCACAAATGCTTATTGCAATGATTCAGCCTGGTATGAGGCCTCTGGCTATCACTATCAGTATGGGATCCTCTCTGAGATTCCTCTAAGATATCCTGTTCTTGCTCTATGTCATGAAGATCCTATAGATTTGGATCTGTAGGACCAACATCTGCATATATTTCAGCAGTTTGTGAATGAGGTAGATGTTGTGGTGGACCAATTCAAACCCCTGGATCTGGGCCCAAGAAGTATCTGAGTTGGTCAACCTGCAATCTCTCTGTCTCATCACCCTCAAGGTTGAGGCTCATTTGCAACCCCAGCTGGCAGGCAAGGTGCAGGGCCTGCTCTCCCAGGTGCCTCTGTAGTTGAGGGGAAGGGTTAGCTCTCCTGCTCTTATGAAGCCAAGGCAAGCTCTTCTGTAAGAGGTGAGGGTGAGGGAGGGCATCTCTCCCTCTTTATGCTGCTGCACAGCAGACAAGTTGTGGGGCCAGCTCGCCTACATTCACTCTCTCAGGCATGAGCTATGGTGCCCCTGCCATCAGGGTCAGCTCTACTCTGCTGTCTAGGTGAGGTGCTGGCCCTGCTTCCCAAGTGCTAAAGCAGATGAGGGGCAGGAGCAGCTTCATGGTCTCATAACCCATTTGGAGTCAACTCTCTGTCTGTCACCAGTGGTGGGGGCAAAAGGAGGGGAGGAGACCTCTTCCTTCATGATGCTACAAGACAGGGCAGGCTATTTCACGTTCATGTCCTCAGAGCCAGATCTCCTGCTTGCCCCAGGTATTGAGGAGTAAATAGGGAGAGTGGTGATGCCAGCTCTCCTACACTCATATCCTCAAGGCAGCTTACCAGCAACTCCTGCAACGTGCAGGGCTTCTATCCATAGTACTGCAGCTGGTTAGAAATAGCTGTTTGGAGCTGAGACAAAAGGATGGACCATCTAGAGACTGCCATATCCAGGGATCCATCCCATAATTAGCCTCCAAACGATGACACCATTGCATACACTAGCAAGCATTGGCTGAAAGGACCCTGATATAGCTGTCTCTTGTGAGACTAGGCTGGGGCCTAGCAAACACATAAATGGATGCTCACAGTCAGCTATTGGACGGAGCACAGGGCCCCCAATGGAGGAGCTAGAGAAAGTATCCAAGGAGATAAAGAGATCTGCAACCCTATAGGTGCAACAACATTATGAACAAACCAGTACCCCGGAGCTCTTGACTCTAGCTGCATATGTATCAAAAGATGGCCTAGTCGGCCATCACTGGAAAGAGAGGCCCATTGGACACGCAAACTTTATATGCCCCAGTACAGGGGAATGCCAGGGCCAAAAAATGGGAATGGGTGGGTAGGGAAGTGGAGGCGAGGGTATGGGGGACTTTTGGGATAGCATTCTAAATGTAATTGAGGAAAATATGTAATAATAAAAATAATAAAAAAATAGCTCTCATGCTCCCAGAGTCAACTCTGAAGATGCCCTTGGTGAAGGGTGGGCCAGTTGTGCACAACCCTCAGACATCAATATGTCCCCAAAAAGCAGCCAGACCTTTGGTGGAGACAGACCCCTGCTGCTACAGGTCCATGGACCCAGCAACATTTCGGGCCAGGACCCCACGATGGTCTCAGGTGGCATCACCAACTACTAACATGAGGCTGTTCCTCACTACCCTTAAGTCTCTAGTTCTGTCTCTCTTCATTGTATCCACATCCTTCTGTTTCTCTTTCTCTTCCATCCCTCCATCACTTCTTACTTGCTTCTCTTAGTGGCACTTGGAGTCTTTGAGTGTCTGGGGTCATCTCAGAAGTGGTCTCAGGAGTGCTATGCCCTGTTCATGCATTATAACACTGGTCAGGAGTTATCTTAGGCACAGTCTGCCCACCAGGCCTACAAGGTGCTGGACTGGTGGTTGTCTCAGGCTTGTTTTTTGTGTTTGTTCGTTTGTTCGTTTGTTTGTTTGTTTGTTTGTTTGTTTTTCTCCCCAGGGAATATTAGACTCCTTTTCTTTCTTTTTTTTTTTTTCATTATTAGGTATTTTCCTCGTTTACATTTTCAATGCTATCCCAAAGGTCCCCCATACCCACCCCCCCAATTTTCTACCCACCCACTCCCCCTTTTTGGCCCTGGCGTTCCCCTGTACTGGGGCATATAAAGTTTGCAAGTCCAATGGGCCTCTCTTTGCAGTGATGGCCGACTAGGCCATCTTTTGATACATATGTAGCTAGAGTCAAGAGCTCCGGGATACTGGTTAGTTCATAATGTTGTTCCACCTATAGGGTTGCAGATCCCTTTAACTCCTTGGGTACTTTCTCTAGCTCCTCCATTGGGGGCGGTGTGACCCATCCAATAGCTGACTGTGATCATCCACTTCTGTGTTTGCTAGGCCCCGGCATAGTTTCACAAGAGAGAGCTATATCTGGGTCCTTTCAGCAAAATCTTGCTAGTGTATGCAATGGTGTCAGCATTTGGAAGACTTAATCATTCAGAAGTTCACAAGTCAGAACACTGAGGTAGACATAGCCTCTCCTCTGCCACCTACTGACAAACATGTGATACAGCAGCCACAACTGCAATGCCTCACCCAATACCAGAACAGGTTCCCTTCTATCCTGCACCCCTGACTCCCTCCCCTCCCCCTCCACTTTCTCTCCCGGGTTCTTCCCTCCCTCCCCATTTGTGATTGCTTTCTTCCCCCTCCCAAGTGGGACTGAGGTGCCCTCACTTGAGTCCTTCAGTTTTTTGACATTTTCAGTTCTATGGACTGTATCTTGAGTATTCTGTCCTCCCCCCCCCCCCCCACGTCCCAACATCCACTTATTAGTGAGTACATGCCATGCATGTTCTTTTAGGTCTGAGATACCTCACTCAGGATGATATTTTCTATTCCCATCCTTTTGCCAGCACAATTCAGGATGTCCTCGTTCTTAATAGCTAAATAGTATTCCATTTTGTAAATGAATCACATTCTCAGTATCCATTCTTCTGTCGTGGGACACCTAGGTTTTTTCCAGCTTTTGGCTATCACAAATAAGGCTGCTATGAACATAGTGGAACACTGCCTCTGTGGCATGATGGGGCATCTTTTGGGTATATTCCCAAGAGTGGTATAGCTGGGTCTTCAGGAAGATCTAGTTCCAATTTTCTGAGAAACTCCAGATTGATTTCCAGAGTGGTTGTACCAGTTTGCAATCCCACCAGCAATGAAGGAGTGTTCCTCTTTCTCCTCTTCCTCACCAACATGTGTTGTCACCTGTGGTTTTGATCTTAGCCATTTTGATTGGTGTAAGGTGGAATCTCAGGGTCATTTTAATTTGCATTTCTCTGATCACTAAGGACTTTGAACATTTCTTTAGGTGCTTTTCAGCCATTCAAGATTCCTCAGTTGTGGATTCTCAGTTTAATTCTATACCCCATTTTTTTTATTGTGTTGTTTAGTTTTTTGGTGATAAACTTCCTAAGTTCTTTATATATTTTGGATATTAGCCCTTTATCAGATGTGGAGTCAGTGAAGATTTTTATTGACTATGTTCTTTTCCTTTCAGAAACTTTCCAGTTTCATGAGGTCCCATTTATCATTTCTTGATCTCAGAGCATGAGCCACTGAAGTTCTGTTTAGAAAATTTCCCCCTGTGCCAATGAGTTCAAGGCTCTTTCCCACTTTCTTTTCTATTAGATTCAGTGTATCTGATTTTTATGTTGAGGTCCTTGATCCACTTGGACTTGAGCTTTGTGCAAGGTGACAAAAATGGGTCTATTTTCATTTTTCTACATACAGACAGCCAGTTAGACTAGCACCATTTGTTGAAGATTCTTTTTTTTCCCCACTGTGTATTTTTGATGTTTTTGTCAAAGATCAAGTGTGTATAAGTGTGTGGTTTTATTTCTGTGTCTTCAATTCTATTTCGTTGATCAACCTGTCTGTCTCTGTAACAATGCCATGCACTTTTTCTTACCATTGCTCTTTAGCAGTGCTTGAGGTCAGGGATAGTGATTCTCACAGGTGTGTTCTTTTATTGTTAAGAATTGTTTTTCCGCAGGGCGGTAATAGCTCATGCCTTTAATCCCAGCACTTGGGAGGCAGAGGCAAGCAGATTTCTGAGTTTGAGGCCAGCCTGGTCTACAAAGTGAATTCCAGGACAGCTAGGGCTATACAGAGAAACCCTGTCTAGAAAACACAAAAACAAAACAAAACAAAAAAGAATTGTTTTTCCTATTCTGTTTTTTGTTTTTGTTTTTGCCTTTCCAGATGAATTTGAGAATTGTTCTTTCCATGTCTTTGAAGGATTGTGTTGGGATGTTGATGGGGATTGCATTGAATCTATAGATTGCCTTTGATAAGATGACCATTTTTACTATGTTAATTCTGTCTATCCATGAGAATGGTAGATCTCCCTATTTTTTGAGATCTTTTTCGATTTCATTCTTGAGAGACTTGAAGTTATTGTCATATAGGTCTTTCACTTGTTTTGTTAGAGTTACCCCCAAGATATTTTATATTATTTGTGGCTATTGTGAAGGGAGTTGTTTCCCTAATTTCTTTCTAAGCCTATTTAACATTGGTATAAAGGAAGTCTACTGATTTGTTTGAGTTAATTTTATATCTGGCCACTTTGCTGAAGTTGTTTATCAGCTGGAGAAGTTCTCTGGTAGATTTTTTTTGTTGTTGTTGGTGTTGCTTGTGTCCTATCATATCATCTGCAAATAGTGATACATTTGTTTCTTCTTTGCTAACTTGTATCCACTTAATCTGTTTTTGTTGTCTGGTTGTTCTAGCTAGCTTTTAGAATAGACATGGACATCCTTTTCTTGTCCCTGATTTCAGTGGGATTTCTTCAAGTATGTTACCACTTAACTTGATATTGGCTGTTGGTTTGCATTAAATTGCTTTTATTATTTTTAGGTACAAGCCATGAATTCTTGATCTCTCCAATGCTTTTAACATGAAAGGGTGTTGTATTTTGTCAAGTGCTTTTTCTACATCTAAGGAGATGGTCATGTGATATTTTTTCTTTGAGTTTGTTTATATTATATGTTTATGAATTTTCATATATTAAACAAGCCTTACACCCCTGGGATGAAGCCTACTTGATCGTGGTGAATGATGGTTCTGACGTGTTCTTGGATTTGGTTTGGAAGAATATTCCTAATTGATATTCCTAAGCGAGATTGAGCTGAAGTTCTCTTTTTTGGTGGGGTCCTAGTGCAGTTTAGGTATCAGAGTGATGTGGCTTCATAGAATGAGTTAGGTAGTGTTCCTTCTCTTTCTATTTTTTGAAATAGTTTGAGGAAAATTGGTATTAGGTCTTCTTTGAAGTTCTGATAGGACTCTGCACTAAATCCACCTGGCCCTGTGCTATTTTTGGTTGGGGGATTTTAAATGACTTCTTCTATTTCCTTGTGCAATATGGGTCTGTTTAGATAGTTTATCAGCTCTTGATTTAACTTTGGTATGTGGTCTCTGTCTAGAAAACCATCCATTTAATCCAGATTTCCCAGTTTTGTTGAGTATAGGCTTATAGTAGGATCTGATGATCTTTTGAATTTCCTGTTTCTGTTGTTATGTCTCCGTTTTCATTTCTGATTTTGTTAATTTGGATACTGTCTCTGGACCATTTAGTTAGTTAGTTAGTTTAAGGGTTTATCTATCTTATTGATTCTCTCAAACAACCAGCTTCTGGTTTTGTTTATTCTTTGTATTATTTTCTTTGTTTCTATTTGGTTGATTTCAGCCCTGAGTTTAACTATTTCCTGACTTCTAAGCCTCTTGGGTGAGTTTGCTTCTTTTTGTTCTAGAGTCCTCAGATGTGCTGTTAAGTTGTTAGTGTAAGATCTCTCCAATTTCTTTATCAGGGCATTTAGTGCTATGAACTTTCCTCTTAGCACTGCTTTCATTGTGTCCCATAAGTTTGGGTATGATGTGTCAACATTTTCATTAAATTCCAGGAAGTCTTTAATTTCTTTCGTTATTACTTCCCTGACCAAGTTATCATTGAGTAAAGAGCTGTTTAGTTTCCAAGTGTATGTGGGCTTTCTGTAGTTTTTGCTGTTACTGAAGACCAGCCTTAGACCATGGTGATCTGATAGGATGCATGGTATTTCAATCTTCTTGTATCTGTTGAGAGTTGTTTTGTGACCAATTTTATGGTCGATTTTGGAGAAGGTACCATGAGGTGCTGAAAACAAGGTGTATTCTTTTTGTTTTAGGGTAAAATATTCTGCATATAAATGTTAAATCCATTTGGTTCATAACCTCTGTTAGTTTCACTGTGTCTCTGTTTATTATCTGTTTCAATGACTTACCCATTGGTGAGAGTGGGGTGTTGAAGTCTCCCACTATTATTGTGTGGGGTTCAATGTGTGATTTGAATTTTAGTAAAGTTTCTTTTATGAATGTGGATGCTCTTATACTTGGGGCATAGATATTCAGAATTTAGACCTCTTGATGGAATATGAAGTGTCCTTCTTCATCACGCTTGATTACTTTTGGTTGAAAGTCTACTTTATTAGATATTAGGATGGCAGCTCCTGCTTGTTTCCTGGACCATTTGCTTGAAAGAATTTTTTCCATCCTTTTACTCTGGGATAGTGTCTGTCTTTGTTGTTGAAGTGTGTTTCTTGTATGCAGCAAAATGCTGGATCTTTTTTGCATATCTAGTCTGTTAGCTTATGTCTTTTTATAGGTGAAATGAGTTCATTAATATTCAGAGATATTAAAGAGAGATGAGTGTTGTTTCTTCATATGTTTGTTTTTGTAGGTGGCTTTATGTGCTTGTGGTTCTCTCCTTTTGGCTTTGTTGTGAGATGATTGATATCTTGTCTTTTCTTTGGTTCAGGTACCTTCCTTGTGTTGGAGTTTTCCTTCTAGGATCCTTCGTAGAACTGGATTGATATATAGATACTGTTTGAATTTGGTTTTGTCCTGGAATATTTTGGTTTCTCTATCTATGTTGATTGAGAGTTTTGCTTGGTATAGTAGCCTGGGTGGCATTTGTGTCATGAGTCTTCATGACCTTGGAGCAGGCTCTTCTGGCTTTCATAGTCTCTGTTGAGAAGTCTGGTATAATTCTGATAGATCTACATTTGTATTTTATTTGGCCTTTTTCACTTGCATCTTTTAATTTTCTTTCTTTGTTCTTTGCCTTTTGGGTTTTGATTATTATGCGACAAGAGCATTTTCTTTTCTGTTCCCATTTACTTGGTGTTCTATAGGCTTCTTGTACCTTTATGGCCATCTCTTTCTTTAGGTTGGGAACGTTTTCTTCTATGATTTTGTTGAAGACATTTTCAGATCATTTAAGCTGGGAATCTTTGTTCTTTTCTATTCTGATTATACTTAGATTTGGTCTGTTCATTGTGTCCTGAATTTCTTTGATGCTTTGAGTTAGGAGTTTTTTATATTTTGAATTTTCTTTGACAGTTGTGTCAATCTATTTTAGTGTATCTTCTACACCTGAAAGTCTCTCTTCTATCTCTTGTATTCTGTTACTGATAGTTACATCTGTAATTCCTGACATCTTTCCTAGGCTTTCCATTTCTAGTTTTGCCTCCATTTGTGTTTTCTTTATTGTTTTTACTTCCACTTTTAGGTCTTGGGTCACTTTATTCAATTCCTCCACCTGTTTCCCTGTGTTTTCCTGTATTTCTTTCAGTGAGTTATTGATATCCTCTTTAAAGGACTCTATTATCTTCATGAGATAGGATTTTAGGTCAGCTTTCTGATTTTCAGGCGTGTTGTTATATTCAGGGCTTGCTGTGGTGGGAGAACTGGGTTCTGATGATGCCCACATATATTGGCTTCTGTTGCTTTTGGTCTTGTGCTTGCCTTTCACCATCTAGATATCTCTGGTGTTTATTGGTCTGGGTGACTCTCTAGAGTCTGCCTCTTTTGTCCCTGGGCTGCTTCAGGTCTCCTGGTAGGCCTGCAGCCTTGGCTGTAGCAGATCATTTATGGGGCCTTCCAACTGGGGGCTCTTCACAAGGTCAGAAAAGGTGCTAATCGATTGCCCTGGATACAGTAGATCTCCTGGGAGGCCTTCAGACTTTTGGGTCTTCAGTGGAGCAGTCAAGCTGTTTTCCAACTTCTCTGATTGCAGCTGATGCTCAACTACTCTGAATGTAGTGTATCCTCAACTGCACTGAATTCAGCGGGTCCTCTACTGCTCTGAGAGCAGCAATTCCTCAAGTGCTCTGAGTTTACTGAGTCCTCTAGGATGGGTCACTGTGAATATGATGTCTTCACTGAAACAGACCAGCTAAGAGTCTCTGTTCACCATTATTTACAATAAAGTAAATATGGAAGCTATAGGTCTATCAGAAGTCAAGTCTGGTGTCTTCCTCAACCTCTCCCCCACCTAATTTTTGGAGGCAAGATCATTGAATCTGAAGTTAATAAACTCTTAAACATATCTGTCTCTGCCTCCCCAGTGTTAAAATTGCAGGTACACACTGCCCTCCATGACTTTTACTTATATGCTAGGATATAAACACAGAGCCTGATGCTTATAAAAGTGCTCTACCATCTTTCCTGTCCTAAAATGCTTATTTGTTAAATACAGGCTTTGAAACCTTATAGTCTGTGTCATTTCACCTGGCTCTGTTAAGTTTGGCAAAATCTGTATGTAATTCTTGACAAATTTCCTCAGTTGGGGCTACAACATTCTTGATATCATATAGGAGGCATATAGCTGCAGTCAATTATGACTTTCTAAGAGAGAGAGAATTTTTCTTAGAGATGGTCACCCTACATCAGTGGGTCTCAACCTGTGTGTTGTGACCCCCATTGGGGAGTACATATCGTGTGTGTGTGTGTGTGTGTGTGTGTGTGTGTGTTTCATGAAGTTTCAATCTCCATTTCATTTCATATATGAGCTCAATGAGTTCAAACTAATTACTTTTCTTCCATCTTTGGCAAAAAAATTGTACTTACGTATATTGCTTTATTCTACCACTATTTCAAAACCCTACTGAGGTTTTTCTTATTTTGCAATAGTAATGTGAGCCACAGGCCCAATATTTTAAAACTGAGATATAATTTATATATTATTATTACTGTATATTAATCTTTTTGTAAATTTGCATATTATATTTATGTCATTTCCTTTTCTGTCAACTTCTCTATCCCACACTTCCCTCTAAAATTCACATTCTCTTTTTCTTTGTTATTGTTACACATGTATAAATGAATAAATATATAAATATCACTTGCCAAGTCTACTTAGTGTTGCTTTTATGTATATACTTTTTAGATTTGATCACTTTGTATTGGATAACCTAGGACAGTAGTTCTCAACTTTCCTAATGCTGTGACCCTTTAATACAGTTCCTCCGGTGATGATAGCTCTCAACTTGTTTTGTTGTTACTTCATAACTGAAATTTTGCTAGTGTTGTGAATTGTAATGTAAACATCTGATCCCCAATGGGGTCACACCCCACAGGTTGAGAGCCACTGGTGTAGGGTGATCATCTCCAAGAAAGAATAATTCTTTCTCTCTTAGAAAGTCATAATTGGCCGGGCAGTGGTGGCACATGCCTTTAATCCCAACACTTGGGAGGCAGAGGCAGGTGGATTTCTGAGTTCAAGGCCAGCCTGGTCTACAAAGTGAGTTTCAGGACAGCCAGGGTTACAAAGAGAAACCCTGTCTCAAAAACAAAAACAAAAACAAAAAAGAAAGATAGAAAGAAAGAAAGAAAGAAAGAAAGAAAGAAAGAAAGAAAGAAAGAAAGACAGACAGACAGACAGACAGGAAGGAAGGAAGGAAGGAAGGAAGGAAGGAAGAAAGAAAGAAAGAAAGAAAGAAAGAAAGAAAGAAAGAAAAGAAAGAAAGAAAGTCATAATTCCCTGCAGCTCATCTAGAAGTAGGGAGGTCCTGTGGGATTTCTCCTATTGACATTGACATGTCAATTGGTGTTCTCCTTACTTAAGGCTTGTTCAGGCCACCATACTGTTATGATTTCATGAGTACAGCTTTCAAATACACGGAAGATATAATCCCACAATAGGCATCCTGGTCCTCAGACTTTTATGATCTTCCTTCTCTTTCTTTCTTTCTTTCTTTCTTTCTTTCTTTCTTTCTTTCTTTCTTTCTTTCTTTCTTTTTTTCTTGTTGTTGTTTTTTGAGACAGGATTTCTCTGTATAGCCCTTGCTGTCCTGGAACTCACTCTGTAGACCAGGCTGTCCTCAAACTCAGAAATCTACCTGCCTCTGCCTCCCAAGTGCTGGGATTAAAAGCATGCACCACCACTGCCCAGCTTCTCCTTCTTTCTTAACGTTCCTTGAGCCTTAGGTATAGGAGTTTAATTATAGATGTATCAGGTGGCAGTGGGAAACCCTTGGTTATTTGTTCTCTGCAGTTTTGATCAGTTTTGGCTTCTTACAAAGGTCTCTGCCTAATGCAAAGAGAAAAGAAGCATCTTTGATGAGATGTCAAAACTATACTCATCTGTGGATATAAGAATGATTATTTAGAATGCATTTAGGAATTATACTTGTTTAGAAACTTGATAACAGTAGATTCTCTTATAGGGTTCATGGCTACATGAAGTCTGCATATTTGATTTACAGGACCTGTGTTTAGCTTATTATTTTAAGTTGCCTTGTCATATAGAAATTCTGCTTTAGTAAATAATGTTCCTCATATCTTAATATTCCACTATTTACCAAGTTCTATATTATATATGTTATAGATACACTTTATGAGATGAGTACATAGATATGCCATGTCATTTTTCATTTATGAATAGTTAACTAGATTAAAGACTTTGACAACATCATAACATACTGACTAATAACATTTACTTAATAGCTATACAATGACTAAATTCTATAGAAATTATATCAAATTTTCTTTTTCTTATAATATGAAATGTAAAGTTTAAGCACTTGACATACATAAGCAAAATCTTAACTAATTTTTTTTAAAGTGAAACAGACAGAAGCATAAGACAGATGGGAACTATGAGAAAAACATTCAAAAATATACCATGACTTCCACAAAGTCCCCACAGAGAAATCAAATTATTAAGTACTTTTATAAAAGTAAATAGGTAGAGAGAGAGAGAGAGAGAGAGAGAGAGAGAGAGAGAGAGAGAAGAGAGAAGAGAGAGAGAGAGCAAATGATAAAAAATCAATAGACAGAGATGGAAGGGATGAACAAACTTAACATTGGGCATTCTGTACAGTAAGGAGAATGGAGCCACAGGATTGGACACTACTGAGACAGCTTGTGTTTCCCTGATTCTCAATACTCTTTTGAGAAATGCTGGTTTAAATGCTTTTTAAGATGGATTATAGGACCATTAGCTTGAAAGAAAGAAAGAAACTTCTAAGACCACAGACATAGAGGTAAAGTAATTAAAAGAAAGGAAAAGGGAAAGCTGAGCTCATGGCCCACAGTGTGTTCAACCATTTCTCAGTGCTGAGCTCAGATTCACCAAAGAATGATGAAATAGCAAAATCTCAATACACTTCATTCAGAACTTGGTAGTTAAAGCTGACTGTTTTCAAGGCTTAGAAATGCTTAAACAGACTTTTATTGGTTTATAGAACTAAAGAATTCACCCTCTTTTCAACCTTAAGAAAGACCTTTCCAAAAACTGACTTACTTCTGAGCCAAAAAAGAAGAGTGCAAAAACCTTCCCCAAATAGATATCATATGTTTTAGTTAGGGGTTTATTGCTGTGAAGAGATGCTATGACTAAGGAAACTTTTATAAAGGAAACATTTCATTGAGGCTAGCTTACAGTTTCAGCGGGTTATTTCACTATCATCATGGCATAACGCTTGATGACACACAGGTAGATACAGTGCTAGAGAAGCAGCTGAGAGTTGCCAGAAAGAGACTGTCACACTGAGTGTAGCTTGACTTTAGGAGACCTCAAAGGCCGCCCCTCACAGTGATACATTTCCTCTAAAAAGACGACATCTACTCCAACAATGCCACATCTCCAAATAGGGCTACTCCCTATGGGCCAAGCATCTAAACACATGAGTCTACGGGGGCCATACCTATTCAAACCACCACACCATACATTCCACATTCCATGACTTTGCTATGAGATAAAAGGTTAGCATTGGAAAAGAGACAAGCTGAAAATGCACAAGCAGACCATGATCTGATTACAGATATCTGGACATATAAAGAGCCTATTATTAGAAAAGCTACGAAGGGCTGATAATTATTAAATATTCAGTTATTAACTACACATAAACTGCCTCATGGCAAAATTCACAAAGTACAATTAAGATTAACTTTGCCGAATAATCCAGTCTTAGAATGTCATGTAACAAAGCAAGAACAAGGTAAAGTTGATGGGCTAAACACGCACCAAGAGCTGAAAAGATAGAAAAAAATTCTAGGAAAAAAAGATAATAATAAAACTAAAATCAAATATAAATTAATAGAGAAACAAAACCATAACATAATTAATTAAATGTTTATAAGTTCACAAAACTTAAATATTTGTACGAGTTCTAATGGGATAAAAATAGTAATACAAGTAGGAGGGGAGAGAGAGAAAAAAGAGAGAGAGAGAATTATACTGGAAACTAGGTCTCTTGAGGGTGTTGAATCAGCATCTATATTGGCCTCTGGTTAATATTGTTTATATTTTTCTGTTGCTACTGACTGATTTTTTGGTTTGGTTTGGTTTGGTTTGGTTTGGTTTGGTTTGGTTTGGTTTGGTTTGGTTTTTCAAGACAGGGTTTCTCTGTGTTGTCCTGGACAGCCTCGAACTCAGAAATCTGCCTGCCTCTGCCTCCCAAGTGCTGGGATTACAGGTGTGTGCCACCACTGCCTGCTGGGCAGTGAGTGTGGGGGGAAGAGGGAGTGGAAAGAAAACCCACATCCTGCCAGAGATCCCATGCTCTGGGTGGGCAGATTCGGAAGACTACCACATGCTTTCCATGCAGCCCAGGTGGTGTCTGGCCATAGGAAGCCACTGGACCCCAGCTCGGTAGGTGGTGGACAAGGGGCAGTCTTAGGTACCGGGTTCTCAGCCTTGGGCATCTCAGACACGGTGGAAGATCTGAGAACAGAATGGGGGCACTGGGGGTGGCTTGGTCAGCCCGGGTCAAAGGGAGGAGAGGTTAAGGAGAAAGGGGGGAGCTAGGTAGTTCACACATGGGCAAGAGTCCTTGGTCCAGTCCGGTCCTCCGGTCCGTGGCTGGAGCACAGAAAAGCCTTCCAGCGGGAGGTTAAACAGGGCTCGTTAGGGGAAAGCCTGTCCCATCGTTCAAGCATTGCGGGCCTTGATGAGCAGAGGCAGTCTATGGTTTTAGAGCTTTATTGTAGAAAGACAGGGAGAAAGAGAGGAGGTAGAAAGAGAGAGAGAAAAGCTGGCCATGGCCACATGGAGAGAGGAGGGAAGGGAGAGAGAAAAGGAGGGCTAGAGAGGAGAGTAAGAAAGGTGAGAGCTAAAGAGAGCAAGGCGGGGCCAAGCAGTTCCTTTTATTGTGGGCTGGGCTATCAGGTAACTGTGGGGAGGATCATACCTGACTATAGTCAGGTAACTGTGGGGATGGAGTCTAGTCAGAATGCCAGAAGTTTGGGACATTGTCTGCGTGACTGATAGTCACACACCTCTTCTGTGAGGGTTGTGGGGGTGGTAACTTCGACAGGAGCCCGGGGTCCAGGAGACATGATCTGTCCCATGTAAGTGGAAATCACCACCCATCAGGTTCCCCAGGGTTCTAGAACTTTGCCCACTGCCCCACAACTGCCTGGCCTGACTCTGATTTTTATAACACCTGGTGCCCCTGACCATAAATTGCCTTGTGACATACAGATGATACTTGCCTCTGGTCAGCAGAAATCTGGGCAATGGGAACCAGGCAGACAACATCAAACACATCAAAGAAGAGCTCAAAAGTACATAATGGTAATAAAATTCAAATTATGGGGAACAGTGCAGTAATTGTAAGGGATACTCTCAATGATTATCCATTGAAATGAAGTGAGACAAAATAGACATATATGTCCTTCTCAAATAGACACCACCAAGGATAACAGAACAAGAAATGAATCATGAAGATGGTGATTAGTTTAAAATCTATGTATTTATCAAAACAAAATAACCATGCTCACATGATCTATAAATTTTACCAAATTTTAAATAGGTTCTTAAAGTCTAGATCCCAGCACAAAAGCATCAGTATCAGCTGACTGTATGTTATAAATGAAAACTCTCAAGGTTTAATTTATACTAAATTAGAAGCCCTGAGTGTGAGGCTGATGAATATGCACGAGGATTCATGCTAGAGTCTGAAGATTACTCCATCAAGGATATATCAACTCAAATTTATACAAACTGTTCCAAAGAATAGATCAGCCTAGTGTTGCCTCATTTTATATACATCCATTTCAGAATCAGACATGAAGTACTACAAGTAAGGAAAAATTATAAGCTGATGTTACATGGAATATAAACTTTGTAAAGCAAATGTTAGCAAATTGAGCTTCTCATACTTGATATGTGTTATGTGTCTGCTTGCCTATCTTATCTGTCAGAGTGTAGCATGACTGTTGAAAATACCCCAGAGGCAGTTTATTCATGATCAAATTGGAACTATCTATATGAAAAGGTATTTCTATATCAGAAAATATACTACTGTAACAATAAAAAAAAAAACAAAAAATTTAAAAGGTGATACATGGAGAAAAATGCATGCTACCAAATTTATTGTAAAGACAAAACACTTGAACTGAATAAATGCCTGCCTTCTCAACAATTTTCAAATGTTCCAGCTCATATGTTGCCGTAAAAGCTAGCTGTGTGGCAGCATATCTAATAAGAAGACTATTGCAAGTATTTACTGATGGGGAGTTTGTGAACCAGGGCAAATATGTTATACTCTGAAAAAAGTAAGATTGTGTTCTTGAATTTGCTTTGGTTTTGTTTGTTTGTATTTTATAATTGGGTTCTCCCATCAGACTATAGTCAGGCAAATTGAAGAAATTTGAAAAGCTCTGTCACTCTAGAGCTGATAATTTTATGTTTTGGTAATGAATGACACTATGCTGCAAATATAGCGCAACTTGCCATTTTGTTAAGAGTCATGGGTGACATAATGTCACTGGAGAGATGACTTTTCTAGCACCAACCAAGTCAAACATTTATGCAGAGTAGTAAGAAAATGTTAAAGCAATTTTCTTTGTCTGCTATATGTTGCTGATCCAGTTGCCAATGGGGTTCCAACAACAGTAGATATACATGAAGACTTGTTCAATTCACAGAACAGGAATTCATGCTAGAAGAAATATCACTGCACAGTCAATCGAGAAAATGTATTTTCATGCATGTTAACAGCAGGTGGTACTGTGCAGTCCTCATCAACACTGAAACTTTCTAAGGTTAAAAGATAAAATCTTTGTCAATTCCAGAAGATCCTTGAAAATATTCATGAGGACAATGATGAAATTATTTTCTTTTGAGAAAAAATATGATCTCTGAGCTCTGTGGTACATGTGTTTGTTCACACATTTGTGTGTGTAAATATCGGCATGCCCATGCTGCACTGTGCACGTGGAGGTTAGGAGACAGCCTTAGGTGTCAGTTTGTTTGTAAAACTGGGTTTTTGTTTATTTGCTTGTTTGTTTCTATTGCATCTGCCAACCTAGCTACCCTTTAAGCATCTTGTGATTCTCCTGCCTCCATGTGTTGTGTTACACTGTTCCTGGATAGCTGAGAAAATATATATATACTCATCTGAAATAGGGAGACAGGGTTAGACCAAAGTAGGAATGCTACCAAAGTTCAACTTGGAGAACAAATGAGTTTTATTTGTGTAACCTTCAGAAGTATGGGTAACTATGAGTAAGTAGTTATTACAGGCTACATGATTGGGGGTGTAGGTCACTTCCCTGTTCATTAACAGGGTGGCCCAAGAGGAGATAAGGAGGCCACAAGATAGGAGTGAGTCAGGAATGGTAGTCAGGGGAATTTTGCAGCTCTGACTGTGATAGGTTGCCTCTTTATTTATACAGGTTTTACAAAACAAAAACAGACTAACGACTGCCAAGAAGTACAGATTATATCATGTTGTCTCTGAACATGCGTATTATTTTTCATTACATGTTCAGAGTTACAAATTTAGTCACAATTAGAACATAGGAATAGAACACATTTTATATTTATTATGAGCCCTATAACTCCAATTCAAAGCATCTAAAAATATCTCTAGCAAAGTAAACATTTATTATATGACAGCCTGATTTACAGTCAAGCAAAATATTTCTGAACCAGTATTTTTCTGAATAGCAAATACTAATACCTAACTTCTTCTACTATGTGGTTTTATCATCAACATTATAAGGTAGCAAAGGGTTATTTTAGTTAATTTATCTTATGAACTGAGTTCTATTCCTCCAGGTGTGTACCCTGTACGATCACCTATCTAGAAACTACATTTTCAGAGCACTCTAAGCATGTTGTAGAAGACGTTGAATCTATTACTAATTCTCCTGGTCAGTCAGAGTTATTCAATTATCTCCGTTTACCCTGTGCAAATTATACTGTTTTAGTTGCATAGGAGTAGATATCCCAAAAAGATACCTGGAGTCATGGCCTCATTTAGAAATTCCTAGCTTAGTGATTATCTTGTGCTTAGCTCAATCTCTGTAGCACAAGGAATACTTCCAAATAAGGCCAGATAAAGTTATTCCTCTAAAAGGAGAAGGGATAGTATGACTTTCACTAAAAGACTTAGATACAATTTTTCTCTGGAAAAGACATAAAATGAATCACAGTGCAGAAAGTCCCCAAGAATGCAGCAAGCAGAGACCAAAACCTAAAAGTGAGAGACGGAAAGACAGTGATCACAGAATCCAGCTCAGCTTCTCTGCGATTGTATCAAAAACTTGTGCTGGCTTCAAAACTTTCACCATTTCCAGAGGGTGTGCCTATGCCACCTACCATCCAACACCCTTGTCTAGCTTCCATGGCACTGCATGTCCATGGTTAGCAGACATACTTGGAAACAAAGTATCCATGCATGTAAAAGTAAAATAAAAATAAATCCTTAAACAAGCTAATCACAAGTCTTTAATGTGAAAACCATTATTTATGCAATGTTTAAAGTATTAACAGCAATACAAATAAAACTGTAATTATGTCAAGCCAAAATCAAAATGAACCATCTTGTATATCCCAACAGCAAAACAAATATGTATCATTGCTTTTCTATTTGATGGAAGAATTTTTCAGATTTCTGGAAAAATAATCAGCAATTTTCTATGCTCATGACTGTATTCAGTTAAAATAAAAACATGTTAACTGGAAATTTTCAAATAGGATGTAATGGAATGCTTAGAGCTATAATCTGACATCATCATCATCAACAACAACAATAGCAACAACAAAAGTACTGACTCTTTACTTGACTTTCATAGATGCTATATTCTCAGAGACAAATAGTCCTCACTTTTCAATCATGTGTTATGCCATTGTCCTTTGGCATCAGTTCTACAAGTGAACAAATGTTTTCAAGTTTTCTTGAAAGTAAGTAAATTAGAACCAAATTATAACATATGCATCTTAAGAACTGTGACTACAACAGCCAAGTTGCATATTGGTATATTATTTTTTCAAATGTAAGGTCCAAAATCTCACTGGTTTTATGCTGCTAGCTTTCCTTTTACTTTTACAATAAAAAAAATGCAAGCTAGAAAAGAATATGAGTGAAATGATATCATAGATCAAGTGTTATATTTTGAAGTACATAGTAAAGACACACAAGGCAAGGAAAGAGACCAAAGTCTTATCTCAAGAGATGTCAGTACAGATTACTACACTCAGCAAAACTTTCAGTCACTATAGATGAAGAAAAAGATTCCACAATAAATCAATTTAAGTAGTATATCTCTTCAAATCCTACTCTACAGAAGGCACTAGAAAGAAAAGTTAAACCAGAAGTGCTTACCATACCCAGAAAACACAAGGGTTAAATAATTTCCATACTACCAAATCAAATGAGGAGAGAAAAAGCCCATATTATAACAACAAAATAACAGAAATCAACAAATACTGCTTACTAATAGCTCTCAACATCAATGGCACAATCCACCCCCCCACACACACACACAAAAACATACACATGAAAAGATTAGACTCAGAAAGAGAATCCATCCCTTTGCCCCATCCAAGAAGCACATCTTCATATCGAGGATAGACATCACCTCATGATAAAATGATGGAAAAGGACGCTCCGGTGAATGAACCCTCGAAGCAAGCAGCTGTAGCCATTTTAATAGCTGAACAGCACACAAATAGCACAGGTATTTAGACCAGCAATTAACAAATTGTTGATTTATTATCATGAAATAAATTCCATGAGATTGAAAATGACACCATCTTTCAGAGAAAGCAGAGGGATACAGGATGCAGAAAGGTTTTTACCAAATACACATCCAATAAAAGGTTAAATTCTGAAATATATAAATAACTCAAAAAGTGGACACAGAAATTTAAAACAGGATACAGATCAAATTAGTTCTTAAAAGTTGAGATACAAATGGGTGTAAATACTAAAAGAAATGATTAACATCCTTAGTCATCAGGGAAATGCAAATCAAAACTACTATGAGATTTAATCTTACATCAGTTAGAATGGCCAGTATCAATAAAGCAAATGATATCTTGTGCTGGTAAGGATGTGGGATGTGGGAAATATTCATCCACCATTGGTGGGATTAAGGTCTTGACAGCCTCTATGGGAAGCAGTGTGAGGGCTCCTCAGGAGGCGGCACTATCTTGCATGGCCCACTGGCTCACTCTATCAGATGGAACTTATGCCTCACCCTGCCTAGGTGTCCAAGAACCTGAGACTAGAAAGGCCAGAGGCCTACAGGGACACCAAAGGCTGTTATTATGCTAACGGAACATAGTAATAAAATGACATTCCACTATTTTTGCAGTTCAGTGCCTTCCTCAGCCATTACCGGAGAAGCATCCTCATGTAGCAATTTGAAACAAATACAGCAACCACAGCTGGAAAATGTGCAAAAAGTGAGAAAGCTTGGACCATTCAATCATAGGCAGTATGTCCTCATCAAATATCTTGCCATCAGGGCTCAGGAGATTCTGCCAAAAAAGAGGCAGAAAAACTGTAAGAGCCAGTGAAGACTAAAGACACCAAGGAAACAAGCCCTTCCAAACAGAATTGACACACAGATGAACTCACAGAAGCTGTGGCAGTATGCACAGAGCCTTCACAGGTCTAAGCCAGTAGACATAAGACCCTATCCCTAACCCCAGAAACTATGTCCAGTGGAAAAATAGCTTGCAAGGGAAAAATTTCTACCCCCTCCCCCCCGCAGTGGTGTCTCACTGGGTTTATAAATCACACTCAAGGCCAGACCCCAAGCCCAACACAAAATGAACTCAATGGTATTTTTGAAGGATTTTGTCAAACAGTGCTTTGCTGAGCTTGCTTGCTTTATTAGGTAGTTCGTTAGTTAGTTAGTAACTTAATCTATGTTTCAAACTTACAGATATTTTGCCCATATATGGTTTCTGATTTTGTGTTTATGGTGTGTCTGGTTGCGTATATCTGTGTATCTCAGCATCTGTGTATGTTTCTTGTCCTTTTTCTTCAGCTCCTTTTTCTGTCTGTTTTTTATCTTACTCTTATTGCTGTTATTATTTCCAGATGCCTGTTTATATTCCAGTGGGGGGGGGGGGATTTGGGTGGGTGGACAAGTGGAGAGAAACAGGGAGGAGTTGGAGCAGGGGAAACGGTAACCAAAACATACTTTATGAATAAAATCCACTTTCAATTAAATACATACATGCATACATACATACATACATACATACATACATACATAAAAGAAAAAATTAAGCTTGTCAGCCAGGAGAAATAAAGCAAAAACAATCAGAATTAATTCAATCAAAAGGTCAATGAAATAGACATCTCTCAAAAGAGAAAACACAAATGTCCTCATAAAATACTGTCAGGTTTATTAGCCATATGAGAAATGCAAATTAAACAACACTGACATGCCAATCTTACCCTAGTCAGAAAGGCAGTCATGAAGAAAACAATGAGCCAGAAATGTTAACACTCACCTTCAGTCCCAGCAATCTGGAGGCATAGAGGCTGGTGGATCTCTGTGAGTTCTAAGCCAGCCATTCAGGAATGCACAGTTAGATTATGTCTCAAAACAAACTAATTCAGTACCTAATTAAAACCCTTTAGAGAAAACAAATGATCCTGGTGGGAGAGGTAGCTTACTGATTAAGACGGCATACTTCTCTTACAGAAGACTTGAGAAGGGTTCCTAGCATCCAAAATGGGAAGCTCGCAACTTCTGGTAAATCCAGCTCCGGGGAATCCATTAGAACTGCACTCACCCCAAACCACACATGTGCACATAAGTAAAATAAGAATAAACCTGTCATAGTGGCACACACATTTAATCCTTTCACTTGGGAGGCAGAGACAGGTGGATCTCCATGAGTTCCAGGCCAACCATGGACAATAGTGAGACCTTGTCTAAGGAAATAAAAATAAAATATTAAAAATCAAAACAAAATCTTCAAACAAATAAAAATGATATAGACAAAATAATACATTTATATACTACTGATGGGAATGTAAATTAGTCCAGAAATTATGGAAGTCAGCGTGGAGGTTTCTCATAAAACCAACAATGAATCTTCTATGCTCCCTAGCTATAATTTTTCTTGGATATTTATCTAAAGGATCCGAGTTAACATGTCACAGAGAGACTTGTACGTCAATAAACATTTCAGTACTATGCACCAGAGATAAGTTATGGACCCGACCTAAGTGTCCAATGACAAATGTGATATACAAACAAATGTGGGAAGCTTTTCAAGCATAAAGAAGAATTAACTTGGGTCATTTTTAGGAAAATGCATGCAGCTAGGAATAATCATATACTGAGTAAGTTAAGCCAGGTTCAGAAAAACAAACATATGAGTTCTCTTATTTGTGGCTCCTAGATGAATATAGATACAGAAATTCATTCCCTTTTGTGTACGTGATGTTGAGGCAGAAGCAAAGCTGGGTAGGACAAAAAGGGGATTGATGACCGGCAGGAGCAGCAGAAGGAGGAGGCATGGACAAGATGCTCACTGGTGCTCAGCATGATCGGCACCAGTGTGAGAATGTTCTCATGTGACACAGCACCATGTACACGGAATGTCCATAATGAAAACAGTAAAGCTGTAAGTTATAATCATTTTCAAAGAAGAGGCCATGAACTCGGGAGAGAAGGGGAGGCAGGAAAAGAAGTACTGGGTAGAGAGAGGAGTGGAAATGATGAAAATACAGTTCTTATGTATGAAATTCTCAAAAACAAATTTAAGAAATCAGTTGGGGCCAATGGGTAAAAGGACCATCATAAATCCTGATGATACAAGTTTGATCCCTAGGGACCATATAGTGAAAGGAGAAATCTGACTCTCACAGGTTGTCCTCTGACTGCCACACATATGCTATGCCTAGTGCTTTCTTGTGCGCGCGCGAATACACACACAAATTAACTAACATATTTAATCAATCAAATAAACTTAACAAAAAATAAAATATAAAACCAATAGAAAGTGTCTGCAGAGTAGATCTCTTCAAGGTATGTTTAATCTTTCTAAATCTCTAGGGACTTACATTTAACAAAATTAAACAACATAGCAACTTTGTATACTATAAAACCTAAGAAGAAAGCACAATATATTTTTGAAGATAGTGATTTAATGTTTAATAAATCAGTGACTCTGATTTATTCTAATATTAGAGTTGCCCGATTTGGCAAATAAAAATACAGACACCAGCTAGGGATAGCAGTGCAAGGCTGTGACTCTAGCTCTTGGGAGGTGGTAAGAGGTGTTTGCCATGCACAGAAGGGAAAAGTAGGATCATAGCAAACTCTTCCTCGAAGCCAAAAAGCAATGAAAACCCAATCCAAACAATAAAAAAGACAGCCAGGCAGTGGTGGCTCATGCCTTTAATCCCAGCACTCGGGAGGCAGAGGCAGGCAGATTTCTGAGTTTGAGGCCAGCCTGGTCTACAGAGTGAGTTTCAGGACAGCCAGGGCTATACAGAGAAACACTGTCAAAACAAAAGACAATAACAAACAAACAAACAAACAAAAACCAACAACAACAATGGAAAAGAAAGAAAACAAAAACAGGCAAACATAAATATCAGTTAAAGTTTAACTTCAGGACTGGTGAGATTCAGGGCTAGCTAGTTCAGGCACTTGCCAACAAGCATGATGACAGTACTATTCCTGGTATCTACCCCTATGAAAGAAGGAAAGAACTAACTCTCCCATATTGTCACAGATCTCTACAGGAGCCTAGTGGCATCATCCACAAAAACCACACACACACACACACACACACACACACACACACACACACACACACAAATAAAATAAATGTACTAGCCATTTTAACTGAATTTTAGGTGAACAAGAATAAATTTTTAGTATTTCTACCTCATTCAAATTGAAATATTTCCACCCAGAAGAAGGAAGGAAGCTCATATGAGCCAGAAAGTAAGGTTACTAAAAGAATCAGGAAATTCACCAAACTTATAACTCATGAAACTCAGAAAGTTACATGACTCTCAAAAGCCTTCCCAAGGTTAGGAAGGGTTGATGAGGTAGGTGGGATTCCATTCATTTAGATCTGTCTGCAAGCTAGAGAGGGAACCTGAGGGGCAAATTCTGTAAGCCGTCACCTTTGTGGAGCTGGGTCTTTCAGTGAGTAATCCTTCACCCATGCCCCTATAAATAACCACAGTGGGCATCCTCATTCACCTAGGCAGACTTGGATGGGGCTGTTTCTTAAATTTATTTCTGTTGTGGTACCTGGGGTGAACAGACATTCACCCCTATTGTTCCAGGAAAAGTCACATGACAATAATGTATGATTCTATCTTGGAACAGAAATGAACCTCAGTAACAGGAAATTTGGGGCAATACATATCCCTATTAAAAATACATCCCGGGAAAACTTAGATCAGTTAGGATTGCTTGGGTGTAAATAACAGAATCCAACCTAGCCCATGAAGTGCAAAAGATAGGTAGGACAGAAGAATTCAGATCCCTGTATATGATTAGAGTCATTCTTGAAATCAGAAACTGACATGTTTAGAGGGAAAAAACCAAAGAACAATTATAACAGGCTGTGATAATTAATGCCAACTGCTTTTTATACCATTCTCCACATTCATTGTGAGCTCCAGATTTCAAAGAAAAGCAAGCACGGGATTCATATAGTTTGTCCTATATGTCCATCCCCTGGCTGGAGAAAATGAAAACATCCTGTTTAACAATCCCATGCTTGCATGCCCTAAGGAAGGGGCAGCCTTCCCAATGTGAGTCTGGGGCGCCATTTCAAAGGAAGGGGAAATGAATTTTTGGCAAACATAACCAACAGATGTCCACTGCGTGACTGAAGAACACAGATTATATGAAACGTGCCAATGTACCCACAGTGTTGCGATTGCATGCTTGGTGAGAGATCATTTATTTTTTTTTTAAGTAAAATATTCTGTCAGGATGAGCCATTCTTGGAAATCATTAAAGGTGGCACACAGATGAAGCTGGCCTTCATCTGTATGAGGATGTGGTTGGAGTCAATCTGATAAGACCAGAGTGTTATTTTGAAGCTGGAGCTGTTGGTGGTGGCTGCTAAGATCTCTGTACTAGGCCAGGAGTAACCTAAGTTTTCAGTATCCTTGACTGACTGTTCAGTCTTCTCATGTCAAAGAAGATACCTTTGAGGGAGAGGTCAGTATTTGGTTCACACCTAGACAACTTCCATCCTTCTGAAACGAGATACAAATGTCAAGTACGAAAAACATGTTACAATAATTAAAGTAAAGGTGATTATGAATTTAAAAGAGAATAAAAAGGAGTGGGGTTTGCACGGAGGAAAGGGGAGGGGAGAATTATATAATTATAATCTCCAAAACTAAAAACTACTTTAAAAATGAAAGAAAAAAAAAAAACAAACCCAAAGCAATAAAATGTCATTTGGCCTCCAGATGAAAGAGTTGCTTTGCTCAAAATCCAAGATTTGGTTCTCGAGGGGTGACCACAGCAAGGTCTGTGCCCAGCAAAATAACTGTCACGACAATCGACAGCAAGGACAGCAAATCCCAGGAGCTGGATGACAAAGCTAGAGCAAGAGGCAGCATCCATGCTGTGCTCCGAGAGACTCCCACTCAGGAGTGAAAGTGACCTTACTCCTTCCTCTTCCTTTGCTTACTCTGTAGTAATGGGGCTGGACCTGGGGCTTATGCATTTTAGGCAAGCACTGGGCTCCTGAGCTATATTCCCAATGGCCTTCTGCTGTTCTGAGACAAGGCTTTACGGCTAAATTGGCCGAGCTGGCCTTGAATTCACTATGTGGTTCAGGCAAGTCTCAAACTTGTGCTTCTTCAGCCTCAGCATACTAAGTACTGGGATCGCAGGGGTCGTCCCACCAGGCCTGACGCAATTTAGACAATCTTGTGAAAATAACCAGCACTAGAATACTGAAAGAAGAGCAGAAGCTGAGTTTCCAGCATTCTGGAGCCTGGGGGCACAAGAATTACCCCAGGTGCACAGACTCCATGACAAATAAGAAAAGCCAAAAGAAGCCGGGCGGTGGTAGAGCACACCTTTAATTCCAGCACTTGGGAGGCAGAGGCAGGCGGATTTCTGAGTTCGAGGCCAGCCTGGTCTACAAAGTGAGTTCCAGGACAGCCAGGGCTGTCAGAGAAACCCTGTCTTGGAAAAAAAAAACAAAAACAAAAACAAAAAACAAAAAACAACAAAAAGGAGGAAAACAGTAAGGAAATGTGGTGTTTGCATTGTTTTATTATGTACGCTAAAGCATAGTATAGATTTCACCTGGGAAATACTTGCTACTAGTATTTTTTAGCAGTCTTTAACTCACCTATCAGGTGCAAAACGTCACCACTTTTATTGTGTCGAACATATTATCTTATTCTTCTTAACTGGCTTTGATTGTTTTATGCTTGGAAAAGTATTTCTCTACAGAAGAGCCTACGATTCACTTTCATCTTACTGTTTGTTAACTTATTACAGTGCTGATCATCAAAACCAGGATCTTGGGCCTACTAAGCAAATGCAGTACCACTAAGCAGTGTGCCCTGTTCTCTAATTTACTTTTCCAATTCCTCATATGGAGAATGTGTCATTTTGTATGAGTACTTGGTTTAAAGTTTATATGGGATCTTTAATCTTCATCAGGTCTATGCATACAAAGACTGATCAGTTAGTATTTCAGTTAAAAGGCTTTTGTTATAAAGACTGCAATACTGTAGCTAATTAATCTCTGCTCACTATTAGACACTTTGGAAATTAGTACATGAGTAATATAAATAGGTTTTCTTTTATTAGTGAAATTAATACTTGTATACAATGTGTATACATATGTGCAAGTACATTATATATGTGTAATGCATATATAAGTCGTGTATGCATATGTATATATAGTACACACATTTATATACACACACACACACACATTAAAACCTTCAGAGTTATAAGATACTTCCTGTCTTTGTACAAGTAGTATTCAAGAATCCAGTAGGTCCTATATACATCACCTAGTAAGATTGTCCTGCCTGCTTTCTGGAGGTTCTTATATAGCTGAAATTGTTTAAGAATTGTTCTCTGTAGAGCTAACTAAAAAAGCATATAGGATGAGGCTTTCCCCCAGTTTATAAATCTCCAATCTAAACACTGTTGCTGGAGTTACTGGAAAGGGAATAGGAAGCAAGGAAACTTTCTTTGCAGTGCAAGTTTAAAACAGTGAAGTTCATATATAAGTGTTAACTGTCCCTTGATTTAAAAGATGTCAATGAGCTGGGTGGTGACGGGGCACACCTTTAACCCCAGCACATGGAAGGCAGAGACATGTGGATCTCTGTGAGTTCAAGACCAGCGTGGTCTACAGAGAAATTTCCAGGACAGCCAGGATTACATGGAAAAATCCTGTCTCAAAATACACAAAGAAACAAACAAATAAAAAAGTAAAAATAAATGAAAATAAAAACATTGTCATTAATATTCATCTTCTTCAAAATAGATCAGCAAGAATAATCCCAGAACTGTGTCAGATGACATGATCTCAGGCCGGTTAAATATCTACCTTTAGTGTCTTTTAATTTGTTTACGGTTTATTGTTTTATTTTTTTTAAACCCTTGACTTCCCTGGAACTTTCTGTCTCAGAACTCTACTGGAGGAGAGCTGTTTCCGTGAAGTCATGAGGCAAACTGACAGCAAACAGGCGGTTAGAAAGACTGTGCCGAGTTACAGATCCCCACGGGAGCTGCCCCTCCTGGGCTTGGGCCCGATGCTTCCTTCCGAGAATGAGAGTCCAGGATTGCTACTTCTACTGATTCCCCAGGTCTTCCAAGACTTCTTGAAGCATTTATATTTTGATGTACTCACTTTTGACTTTTAAACACTAGGGAACAAACTATACATTGTAGCTGCGAGCATGACCAGCTTGTCTTGTAACATAAGGGCTACATGTAATGTGCAATTTTCCTCTGTATTTATGATTTTTCTCCAAAATTTTCTGTGGAAAACCTGTAGCCATTAAATAAACAGCCTGAATGTATGTGCTAGGAGCTATACCCATGTTGAGCATCTCCCTTTATTATTTTCATGACAAGCTTATAATACTGAATGCTAAATAATAATTTTTACTATGATTAATTTTTTAACAGTTTAATATCTGAGACAAAATGTATCCGTCTGACTCAAAGCAATATCTCTCCATGGGTTCTGTTTTCCAATGTTGTCATGCCTATGACTATCTGTACATTGGAGGAAATTTTAAAATAATTTTGTTAATCTCCAACAATTATCTTCAATACTTTGATGTGAAATTTTATTTTCTATGCAGTTATTACTAATATGAAAATATGCTCTTATATATTTTTTGTTGATCTGAATACTTTATTTAACTCTCTTCTGATTATAAGAAATTTTAAATTTATTTTTTTAGATTCTATAATTATATAAATTAGTATCTAATTAGTATTTTTTGAGCTATAAAGCATTTTACATAATATGAAGAATTTTCATTCATTGGCAAATTGAATGTGCATAAGTTGTGTCATAGAACTATTTGGAGGTAATTCTATGGTGATTGGATACATGTTTTTCAATTCTAGTTAATTTTGTGTTACTTAAAAATTAATAAACCCAAAACATGTATTGATACCAAAGGTATGCATCTACTTTGTTCACAGAGGAAAGCAGACACATGAAACCCCATTCTCGACCAACCTTCTCTCTTGGAAGGGAAGACAGAAAATAAGCTAAAATTAGTAGAGTACTATCTAAACCTGTCAGCTTCCCAACAGCAACTCTTTTTGCTCACAAATACATTGCTTTCCTAATAAAATTTATCCAAGATGTCCTGATATATTGTACATTTATTTATTTTAAATCTATTTTTTATGACATGTATGTGCACATGTGTCGTAGTGCCATTGTGCTGTGGAGGTCACAGGAAAACCTTTGGGGAGCATTTCTCTCCTTCTGTTGTGTATTTGGGGGATTGATCCCAGGGTCTCAGGTTTGCACAACCAGCTCTTTTAAGGCAGATAAAAACACAGGAGAGAGTTCAGCCTGAGACCCTGTTTGATTATGGCCATGTGTAGCCTCATCCTCCTCTTTGTGTGTGTGTTTGTACATGTGTGTTGTATGTGAGTCTCATCTGTAGCCATGTGTGTGAGTTCACATGCATGTAGGTACATAGAGCTGTGAAGGTCTGAGGCTGATGTGAAGAAGTGTCCCTGATTTCTCTTGTACATTAATCTGACTCACTTGTCTACTGACACCAACTCTGTGACCATACTAGTCTCTGCAGCCAGCATGCTTTGGCTTAACTTTGTTTCTCTCTTCTGCGGCTGGACTCACAAGCAGGTAACCACCCACCCAGTATTTTAATGGGTTCTGAACTTGGATCCTTATAGTTGTACAGCAAGAGCTTAGCCACTTAGCCATCTTCCGAGTCTAGCTCCCCTCTTGCAATTATGCACTCAGCAGCCTAGTTCCTTCACCTACACATACTATGCATTTACTCCCCCAAACAACTCCCCTAGCAATCTCAGAACCCCCACCTTCATGCAGTCACAGCTTTCCCTACCCAATCAAATTTAGACACTTTTTGGTCATGTATATTCCCTGCGTATCTGGTAGGAAGAATGGAAAGACCCATCTGGCTTGGATTAGGTTTTTGTTGTTCTTTTGCAGCAAGGCAAAACCGTGTCCTCAAAGGAACTTTTAGGGAGAATGTTCTACTTACCGTCTTCCGTCTATGCATAATGGACTTGCATATGATTAAAGTGAGGGATGAGACATCTGAAGCAGACAAATAAAAAAAGAAGTATATGGTCTCAATCTATAAATCGATATAGGGAACTACCCAAGCTATGCCCCATTGGCAGCTAAACTCTTTCTCCTAACCACAATACAATGAACCCCGAACAATAACCCGAAGTGGTGAATGCCTCCACTCATGTATCCTGCCGTCAATCACTATTGCATATTCCTCTCAGGTCAGTATTATATCACAGTTCCAAACAAAATTATCATGATGCATTTGCAAATCTGTCTCAGCCACTATTTTTAACTCTATGCATAAGACATGAAGGCCCTGCAAACGCATAGCCCAACCACATGTAACACTTTTACCTGCTGAGCAGTCTCACCAGCCTTGCATCTTTGATTTAAAATCTAGATGAAAGTATTTGGGTTACCAATTCTACTTTGACTTCTATATTTAGTAGGGTTTTGTTCCTCTATTCTTTTTCCTTTGTTTGTTTGTTTGGTTTGGTTTGGTTTGGTTTTTCATGGTCCTTGTTTTTAGCAATAAATTACAACACTATAACATCTTATTTGAGGTTAACTTTTGCTCACATTTGAAAATTGCTAATGCCTTTTGTTCTTGTAATTCTCATTTTACTATAATCCAAAATTATGATATTGATTTGATTGCTGGCTCAGAGTTTGAGTTTAAATTTTGACAGAAATACATTTTTTTCTAATTCAATATTTTGTGATTACTAACTAGTTAAGATGCATTGTGGTCAAAATATATGACCGGACAAACTTGATATGAAAAGTACCTTTGTACATAAATTTCCTCCCTCCCCCTTTTTCTTCTTCCCTCACTCTTCTCTGGATCACTTTTATTTCTGTCTGTTTGGAGTATTTCATGAACATCTAAATATAGATTGTTCTATTGTGAACAGAAATTGAGTCACAAGCCTGCAGATTTAATCCTAACTTGTGCAATTTTTTTCTTATTCTCTTTCTTTCCTATATTATCAAAGACTGAGAGATGCCTCAATTTCTTAAGCAGTCTCCTTCCCCATTTACTTCATATTTCTAACATTTTAGTGGAACTGAGGACATAGGAGAACCAGGGATGTGCTAGTTTGGGTAAGCGTATGGGTTTGTTTGCAGCTGAGTACTGGACATGCACCAGGATGTTCCGTACAGCAAATTCTGCATAAGTGAGCCCAAACTCATGTAAACAACGCCTGGGATGGATTAGCTGGCTTTCCACTAGCATAACAAACTCCAAGAGGGAAAAATCAACTTACAAAGAAAAGCATATTTTGGTTCACAGTTCTGAAGGTTTTGGTCCATGAGTGGTTTCATTCCTTGCCTTTGGGTCTGCAGTAATAGTTATTCTAGAAGAGTATGCTCTTCACGGGGACAGGAATGAAAGAGCGAGTGAGAGAGAGAGAGAGAGAGAGAGAGAGAGAGAGAGGGAGAGAGAGAGAGAGAGAGAGAGAACGAACAATGTCTCTCTGTTCTTTGCAAAGCAGGCCTCCAATGACCTAAATCCTGTCAGCATCTTGCTCTTCTGAAAGATTTTTACAACCTTCCAGTCATACCAACCTAAGGCCTCAGCGTAAGCACATGGAACATTCCAGATATTTCCAGTGAACTATAGTAAAGATGACATGACCTCACGCAATGGTGGCACAGAAAATAAACAGCCTTTAGGCCGCTTTAGTGAGGCCTCCTTCTGTCAGTATGAGTTTCACCTTTCAGCCAGTTTTCCTCATAGTAGAAATATGATTGAGTCAGCTGCAGATATGACACCAATACCAACAGAGAATTTGTATCCTACATTCTCAGTAGAAGTTCTACACTTTTGATGACAGCCTTCCTTTTCTAAAATGCCCATATCTTTTCAGACATTAGCACACTGGTGTACAGTCACTGGCTTATTCCATTTTATATGCTCCATTTACAAAAACAAGTGTTTCCTAGAATTTCAAAGATCATAACAGAAATAAGGAACATGGAGGTCACAGGGTTCTCTGGAGAAAAGAACCAGAGGGATATCTATAGCTACAGAGAAGGAGATATATTGCTAAGCAATGGCTCACGTGCATCTGGGGGCTTTGATGTTCAATAATCTGTCATCAGCTAGCTCGAAACCCAGGACGTTGAGATGGTCTCAACCCCAGTGTGTGAGAACCAGAGTTCATTGGTGGTGACGATACAATGATAATAGCTACCTTCCTGGATAAGTGTTTTGTCAAAATAATGAGTAGTGGTAATAGCTTACCTCTGGTTTATGGCTACACACTGCAGGAGTAAAGTTTGCATATGTTAGTTAAATGAATGAACTGCTCTGCTGTGTTTGTTAATGACAGCTCTGGTCCCAGGACTCTCCATGTCCTTACTGCCTTGTGGTTGACTCATGCACAGTCTTCTCAGCCAGGCTCCCTGAGATGCCCTGGATTCTCCATGAGCTCATATTTATGCACTGGATCCCATGCTGAATTTTGAATATTCTTCATTGAAATTATTATCATAACAATTTCTGTGACGATAAGGAAAAATGCAAAATACAACATCCATTATTATGTTAGGTAAAAGAAAAAGAAAAATATATATACTGGCTAAATATTACTGACAACCTACTTCTACTTAAAGAAGTAAGCACTATTTCATGACAAGAGACATCAAGCCATAGTGTGGGTACCATGCTATGTATCAGTCTGAGAGTAATTCTTCAATTAAAATGGAAAAAATGGTTTTCCAAACTTCCCCTTTGCTTTATTCCTTTTCATCTGCTAGCTCTGATGACTGATGCATTCCTGAATCTGTTTTGTTCTCCTTCCAGACAAATGAGAAAGCCATATCCACAGCTATCAAAGGACTACTTTCATGTGGAAGGAAATCTAGCTCACAATTATTGGTACTTGAATAGATCCAGATTAGCACTCCTTTAAATACTTAAAAATTGCACAAGACCCTAAAGAACTTTTATTTGTATGTCAATATTTACCAAATTAAAAAAATCAAAACTAAGGATGGAATAAAATTTATTAATGCACTTACAATCATGCCATTGCTCTAAGTATATAAATAGCATGCTACAAAAATAAGTTTATTTTCAAAATAATGATAATTGGATGAGAAGAGTGGCACTATTTTACATTTTCCAAATGTCTTTCATGCCTCACCTAATAGAAACAGTTAAATTCTCACATCTGCATCTATTTATTTTTTTTATTATCTACATACATTTATTATTTAGCTCCATCCTATATTTTGTACATGCTGGGAAACACTGGATATTTGAACAAGGCCACTACAGTCTCTGTGTTATTAAGAAAAACTTCCCTTTGTAGATCCTCTGCAAGTGTCAGAAGAGGTTCTAGGGTTCAGTAAAGCTTCTAAAACCATTGCTTTCCACATGCATTCCACTGCAATGTACATAATTTTATCATGCTCATTTTATATGTCTTTGAGAAAATCAATTATTTTTTTATTCTTCAGTTAAACAAGCAATGTATGAAAATCTGACCCTTAGAGCCTTAGAGAGGACGATATCCAGTAGAATGACAACCTGAAGATGTTGGTATCCATGAGAGTCTTTTATGAACTGGCATGAAGAAGTAAATTCCAAACACAGGCTCTTCCTAGAAGCTGGCTGCAACCCCTTTATCTTTAATTCAGTGACACAAACCAGGATGCCAGTACCAGAACATTGTCATGGAAATGTCTTGCATCTGTTAGGGTTTACTTTCATTCTTCAAGTAACTAATCTGAATGCTTCCGCCTTTAATCCTGACTGGGAGGTAAGTCCTTTAAAAATACTCCTGATCATGTTGGAAAAATTGTCATTTTGTATTATGCAAAGGTGGGCATTCATCTGAATGCCTGAAATATCTTTCAGGAAGTGGATGTGTAGTAAATAGTACTTTATAAACTCAGTGATTGTCTGCATCTACAATTACTGACAAAGAATGAGTTCACCTTTTTCTTTTATTATTTTTTATATTTTATTATTCAGCACGTCAATGAGTATATGCATACTTACATACATACATTTTCTTGTGGGCATACTTGTATTCATTGAATCATTTGTTGCTTTTGTGGGAAACTTGTCTAAATAATGGCACCCACTATTCCTGCAATTGTTATATGTATTTGATATTTCTCCTGTTACTGTGATAAAACACCTTAACAAAAATTAACAAAAAAGCTTTTTTTTTTTTTTTTTAGAAAGTTGGTTTTGGCTCACAGTTCTAGGGTATAGTCAGCAGGCTGGGAAGTAACAGTAGCTGGAGCTGAACGTGGCTGATCACATTGTATCCACAAGCAAGAGGCAGATACTGTGACTGCTGGTGCTTGAATCTCTTTGTATTCAGACTAAGCATGACCCTTGCTCATGGAATGGTACTACCCACATTTAGGACAAATCTTCCCACTTTAATTAATCTAATCTAGATAATCCAGATAGGTATGCCCAGAGATTTATTTCCATGTTGATTCAAAATCCCAGGAAGTTGAAAAGATTAACTAACATGCCATACAAATTAGATCACAAAGTCTCACTCTTTTGAGTTCTATGCTTTGGCCCAGAGGAGAATGCAAAGAATTTGGGTGAGTTAAACATAACATCCATTACACTGCTGTACGTATGAGAGAAAATGGAAAGGAGAATAAGAAATGATAGTGAGTGATATGAAAATTTAAAACAGAGGCAGGGAGAGGAATGCAAAGGTATTTGAGCGCGCGCACACACACACATACACACACACACACACACACACACACACACACACACACAGAGAGAGAGAGAGAGAGAGAGAGAGAGAGAGAAGGGGGAGACGGAGAGGGAGAACGCAGAATGCATTATGGGAGTGATCAAAAGAGGGGAACTCTCAGCAAAGAATGTGCAGAGAGTTTGAGTAGGGGTGTTGTAGGAACAGAAAGTGGATTAAGAGGTATGGGAGATCATAAAGTAGGGTGACACACAAAAGGGGGACTTTTGATTTGTCTTTGTGTTGGTAAGCCAAAGGTGGTTGTATATGTGTATTCAGAAGTATGATATGACCTCACTTAGGTTTGGTTTAGAAGTCAGCATAAAACGTAGTAGGATCCTGAGTGTATTTTGAAGATGGAAAGAGGCAGCGAAGAAATTATTTGCAAAGTGTATATGCAGCAAAAGAGGAAGAAACTAAAGATGGGTTGGAACAAAGATACAGAAGCATGTTTTGACATGGTTGTGGGAAAGGGCTGAATCTGAGAGAGAATTTTATTAGGTTTCTGATACTTCATGTCTGTCTCAGGTTTTTCAGTAAGCAGACAAAATAAGACTCCAGGCACTTAGATATTCCGCGCCTCTTATGCACCCAGGGAGACTGAAGGACAACATAAAAAAGCTTTTCCCTAATAGACGTAGGGGCTAGGCAAGATATTTATGATCTGTCTGATTTTTGCTCTCTCAAACAGGACTTTCTTTATGGAAAATTTCCTAACCCAGAAATAAATCTTCATAGAATCTCTACCTGAATTCAAAC
The DNA here is from genome assembly GCF_000001635.26 of Mus musculus. Lineage (NCBI taxonomy): Eukaryota > Metazoa > Chordata > Mammalia > Rodentia > Muridae > Mus > Mus musculus. The sequence continues at coordinate 29,363,789 of NC_000076.6, read as the reverse complement.
CCCAGTTGTGTGTTAGATCTGTAAAATGGGAATAGCAAAGGATGACATTGGATTATTGTAGGGAGTAGATGAGCCCTCTCAGAATATTGTATTGGTATTACTGCTATTGTTTCTTCAAACTTGAATCTTGAAGAACAGGTCAAAATTTTGCTATTACTTTGCTACTATTATATACATATATTGTATACCACTGGAATTAAAAATAAAATGACATGATAGGGAACTAAGCTAAGATGGCATGTTTCTCAATATCTGTACATTAATTAAAGTTATAAAAATAGTATTACTTAGAAGAAAATGTATTGAAATAGCTGATACCAAGAGACATTTACACACAGTGTACCTGTTTCCCTAAAGAAGCCACAATTGTGTGGAAGATCCTGTGGACTGAATGGCTGGCTAAACTTTCTAACAGTGGTCCAGGAGAATGCTGCATACAAGAACATATATTTGTGTCCCTCCTCCCCCATAGCCCATAGTTGCCACAGTAACCATTTGCTACAAATTCCTGTATCTTCTGGCCTAACATCTTTGTTACTGTTTGGTATGCACTGTTGAAACCTAGCTAGCCAGTAGCTTCCATCAACATTTTTAATCCCCCCAACCCCTTCCCTCAATGGTACTAGGGATTGAACCCAGATCCTCAAGTAAGGTGAATCAGCCTCCTACCGCTAGATCCCTTTGAAATTAAGAATATTTTAACATCTGAAGCCTATGAAATAGACCCACATGCTTGCTCACATCGACTCACCTATTCAATGTCTTATCCCTTTCAACGTACATTGATGTACAACCTTTTCTCTTCAGGCTATAAAAGTTCATATAATATTTCCTATAACAACTGAATGAATAACCCGAACCCATGCTCTGGATTTACAGCTATTAATGTTAAGCAGATGAGCTCTTCCTTTGGATCAGTGGCCTTGAAACCCTATAAATAGGTGCACAGTACATTTTTCAGTCCTGAATTCAAACAGTGGATGTAACCTCAAAATGCAACATTGTTGCAAGCACAATGCAAACAGTTACAGAATGCGGAAATACTTTCAAAGGTGAAAAGGTTCTCTGGTCCATTTTGTGCAACTTCAAGTAGAGAAAACTGTTCTGAAAAAGATCATGTGCCGGTTAAAATGAACAAGGACTAGATTTTGATGTGTAACACCATATGCTTGCCATAAAACTAACCCATGAAATTTATTCTAGATTCGCGGGACGATTTCTTCTTCTAGCTTCCTATGCTGTTAGGGTTTAAAAGACACCCCAGCACACCCCCTCTCCCATTACATATCTGGCCATTTGTGAGGTGAATAAATTGGAGCATCTCGGGGACCATCCAGTCCACGCCGTGACTTTTCTTGTGCCTTTTTTGTATAAGGAACAAGCGGTAGTCTCTCCAAGGGCACGGCCAAAGGAAACATAGGACTTGACCCAAGGCTGAGTTTTGGAAAGGCTCTTCTTCCTGGTACTGAAGGTCTAGCTTCCTCCCACAAGCCACCTAGATGGACCTCCACCAGTTCAGAACCAGGAGGCCACAAGATGCGCCACGCAGAGGGTGAGGGAGGACCGGAACAGGGACAAGGAGCAGCCCGGTCGCAGCAAGGGACAGAGAAGAGCAGCAGCCAGCGTGGGGACCGCCAGCCAGGGCCGCCGCGCGCGGGATCACGGTGAGGGGGCGTGGCTTCCGCCGGCGCGGCCCCGCCCCTTGAGCGCCGGGCGGTCACGTGACGGCCGCGCGCGTCCCCGTCCGCTGCGGGCTCCGAAGCGGAGGAGAAAAGACTGCGAGGTGGCTGCGGCGGCGGCCGAGAGGTGGGCTCCGGGCCGGACCGGTGAGGAGCGCGGGGGGCCGTGGGCTGCGGGCCTCGGCGGGGCACTGCGGCTTCGTTGGCTGCGAGGCGGCGCTCGGAGTCCGCGGCGGGCGGCGGCGGGTCGGGGGCCGGTAGGACGGGGACGCCCTTGGCCAGCGCGGCCCGGACGGGCGCGCGGAGGGAGGCCGAGCTGGCGCAGCCCGGACTGTGACGGGCGCGGCCCCGGCCATTACTGCGCAGGCAGGCCAGGCTGCGGGCAGCTCCAGCGGGCTCGACCGGGCCTCAGTCGGCCACGGGCTGCATGCTATCTTCCGCCTGCCCTGCCGCCGCCGCCGCCGCCGCGGCTGTGCCTCTGGGTCTTGCCCAGTGCCCGGAGTCGTCCCCTCCTCCTCGCGCTGGCGGAAGCCGCCGAGCGTTCTTGTTTTGATGGCTCCCCAAACCCGAAACCAGCCTGAGGTGTCGGGATACCAGTTGGGCCTCCCAAGCCGGGTGCATCTTGAGAGCTCCGGCAGTCGCTTTGTTCTGCTTGCTGGATGTGGAGTTTTCTCCTTAACCCTCCACCCCATCTGAGAGCGCACGGGATCCCCATTGTTGTCACTGTCTTATTTTCTGGACTTTTTTTTTTTTTTTTTTTTAAAGAGAAAGGGCTATGTGACATTGTTTTTGAGGATGTGGAAATGGAACCGTCCTCTATAATTAGGTAAGATGTTTCCCCACTGTAAGTTAGCACACGCATTCTGACAACTACATTTTATCTGTGTATGTGTGTGTGTGTGTGTGTGTGTTCTTTTGCAAACTAGATGTGCACCTGGAGCTTGGGCATTGAAAGGCACGTATTGTCATAGAAGTTGAATGCGTAGAACATAACAATAAATGATCTGTATCATTAGACTTTTAAAGAACATGGCATATTAAAGAACAAATTAAGAAAACGACCCACACATACTAGCAGAGCGTGAAAAGCGTCTGGGAGCTGTAGAAACACTTGAAAATAGGTGAAGTAAATCTCATTTTAGAGAAAACTCAAGAGTAACTGCTACAGTAAAGATGGAGTTTTGGATATGTTTGCTTGGGTCTTGGATATCATAGAGTTTATTTATGTCTTAATTGGGCGTGTGTAATGGGGAAAGAATGAAAACCCTGTTATTAAACGTTTGAAAGTTTCTGTTTTGTGCTGTTTAAGAACTGAGTCGAATTGTAGTCATGGGGAAATGTCCCAAATAACTGTTCATTAGATAACAGGAATGCAAACATAAATGATTTTTTTTTTTTTGTAGGAGACATGCCATTTAGTAAAAGTGCCACTTTGAAACTGTTGGAGGGTTTGTTTTGTTTTATTTTTTGGATCCAACATGATTCCTTGACTTTGAAGAAGAAAATAATAGGAAGAATTTTTCATATCCATCTGTTTAAAACATATTTTCTGTCAGCCATATATGAGTTTGAAGGACTTATCACATTTCCCTATCAGTATGAGAGATGGAAGATCCGAGTCTTTTCTACCTCCTTGCTTGGTTGCCTTCTTGATCACAGAGTCTGAACTTGGGTAACTGCTGGGTGGATTAGAAACAGTCTTTTTGAGCATACACACTGTTTACACTAGTCTACAGCTTCCTTTGCTTCTTTGTATACTCTCATTTACCTTTCTAGTTAGTTAATACAAAGCCTGTTGTTAAAGGCCTGCTAATTAAAATGTTTGGAGTTGTCCAATTACAGAGGCTGGCTAGAGCAAAGTAACAAAAGCATAGGGATAACTTGGCAAAGGTCACTCACCAGTTAATAAGAGGACTTTCTTATTTATAGAATGTCTGCCAGCCTGAAACATCTGTTAGATGAGAATACATGTATTACATATAAATATAAATTGACATTTGTATCTCATGAGTTAATGAAATCAATACAACGCCCACTTTGCAGAGAAGGAATTTAAAGCCTTACACTTAAGTATAAGGACGGAGACAAAAGTAAATAGAGTCACAGGATGGGGCTTCTTAAGGGCAGTCATACACAAGGCAAGAAGATCCCTCAAAAGTATGGAACCCCACTTAACTGAACTGGGTTTTGACAGAACACTTATTTCCAAGCTTAACTTAGACTTTTAAAACTGATTTGATGATGAAGTATAAAAATTGACACATTGTAACAGTTACATACTTGTGAATTTGGGAATCTTTCTTAAGAAGTTTTAAGATGTGTTTGTTAAATCCCATCTGACCCCTACTCATTTTTCTTGTGTTTATAATAGAGACATATGTAAGTAAACAGATACACATAATAAGGTTTGTAGTCCCCCTATTGATATGTTTTCTATATAGTGTATTCTGTTTGAGTAACTCTTATTTCATTACACCTTAACTTTAAATAGGATAAGCAGAAAATGTCCAACTGTATATAATTTGACATTTATATTTTTATTTCTATTGTGATATGTTCATCTTTTTTCTTTGATTCGCCTTTTTTTTTCCTTAAAGAAACAATATTTTATTCAAGTTTATTATCTAGGGACGGTGGATCTTTAAAAAGTTTGGCTGGCTTAAAATTAATCCTAATTGTTTACATTATCAACCCTAATATTTATATTAGGTATTAATGTAGTCAAGTAATTATGATTTAAATTTCTTCAGTGGTTACAATTTTAAAGTAATAAAATATGACTATTTTTCAGTTTTTTTAATGTAGCTGGATTAATGGACTATTAATCCATTTTGTCTCAACTTAGAAAATTCTGTGAGATATAGAAATTGGAAAAGTCACCATAACCTGCAAGGTTTTAGAGAATATATGCACAATGCCCTCACAGAGACATTGTTTCCATCTTGCTTACATTTGTAAAGTTATCCCCAGATAGCTGCAGTCTGCTTTGTTGATGGAATACTTTGATAAAGTTTGTCTATGAGCACCAAAGATTTTTGTATAACTGGAATAAAACAGTTCTAAGGATGGACTGGTCCAAAATGCAGGTGTTCTTAAAGATTTATATGGGTTATTTCGAAACTTCTTTGTTTCTGTTTGCTTTGATATTTAAGTACAAACCAGTTGTAGAGATTAAATATTTATGGACAAGATAGGTAAGTGAATAGGCAGGAACAGTTGTTATTTATTAAAGAGAAGCAGTACGTAAGTAAATGCATGGAAGAAGGAGAACTAAAAATAGGAACAAAATTTTTTTTCACTGTATTTCAGTGTGAGGAAAAATTGGGTACACATTTCTTATAAAAAGAATTTTATAGGCAAGAACTTTACCTTATTCTTGGGGTTTTATCTGCATTCTGGACAATCCTTAAGTAGTCATTAGCCAGATGGATTTTGTGCTTGCTAAAAGATAGAAAGATGACAGATTCTCAAGCTGTAGCTCTAGTGCTCAGTTACATTGTAGGTTCTTTAAAGGATTCTCTAACTTTATGTATTTGGTAGTTTCCAGAAGAGCGTCTTCCTCTCAGAGGAAACTCAGGTATTTTGTGACGTAAGTATTGTGGTACTTAAACAAAGCAGTTGAAATCAACATAACTCGATTGGCAGTTTACCAGCCATTTAAAGATATAACATTTGTCAGGTCCTCATGATTCTGTGAAAAAAGTCAGTGCATAAATTAATAATGCCAATACTCATTCAATAGTAGAAAAATACATAAAATACAGAAGAGGGAAATAGTTTGAGTGACCATTCCTCTGCAGTGCAGTGAACATCATTGGGCATTTTATAAACTATAAAAGAGGAAGACTTTTAAAGGCAGGAGGATATACAGAATTATCAAGAGCTTTTTGGAGCATTGAGAACTTGGTATACCTTTGGTATAATGTGGAAGGCTGGTTGCCAAGGATAAATAAGAGGGACTTATTTAGATTCAGAGACCTACCTAAAGCCTTCGTTTTCCTGAGGAATTTGCCTTTATTGAATAGACTGGAGAACTTAGGTTTGGCTTCTAGTTTAGGAAGACCATGGTCCATTTTTTCCAATGTATTACTCATTACTCAAAGACTTCACGAATGAACTCAAGGCTGGTCACACAGTAGTCCATAGGAAATTCCCAGTCTGTCCAGTATGCAAGATGACAGTATTTGGTATGGCAGTATGTAGGGCCAGAGAAGTTAGTAATAATGTCTTCTCATTTTCTCTGACCATTAAGTGGCTAAGGCATGGAAACTGAAATGACACATTGCAAGGTTCAGCAGAGGTAGGTGCTTAAAGGAGGTGAAAACAGGGGTTTTGTTAGGGAAGAACTTTCAGATGATTCTAGATTGGCCAGGAAAGGAAATGACATCAGGAACTGTATAAAGGAAGGAAGATGGGGAAGTAGCCAGACGTCTCCATACTAAAGAGCAGGTGTGGGAATGGGAAATGATCTGGAAGGGCCAGCACTTACCGTCTGAGAATGGGATTGGGACTTGTTTTAGATGACAATGCCAAGTGGCACTTTATTGCTGAGAGGAAGTAAAGTGATTTGAATTTGGGAGTTTAGAAGATGAAAATAAAGGGCAGTTTTATGTTTTTTAAGACTTATCAATATCGCTAGCCTAGAATCTACAGTGGGAGGGCCCCAAAATGCATACTTTAAAGAAGTTATGTTCTTGTTTCTAATAAATGAATATTGGAGCATGGTTTAAGGACATCTGAGAAGCCGGGCTATTCATTCTCAGAGACAGTTAAGTAGGTGTGTGGGGCTGCTATAAGATGGCATGAAGAGGATGATATGGAGTGAAATGATGAAGTCAGCACAGCCAGTGGTAGAGTCTCAAAGGAAGCCATGTTGAGACAATAGAATGTTTCCCTCTGACCTGCAGATGGCATTGTGAGAAAATGGGCAGTGTCTGAGTAGGATGTGGGAGGGATTGATAATCCTGTGTGATACAACTGAACTTTTTCCCACCACAAAGACAGAGTATAAAAGCTGTTAGGAAGAATGGAATAGTGGCAGCCATGTTATCTAAAGCCAGAGTAAAGGGAAACACCTTTCCTAGAGGCCTCAGGTGCTGCATTTACTTGTGGCTATCAGAACCTTAGATAATAGGCTAGCCAAAGAGTTGCCAACCTTGAGAGCCTTATGGAACTGAAACAGAATCCACAGCTCTCCTCTCTCAGATTTACTGAGATTTACATTGGTCAGTGCTTTAGTGATCCTGTGCATGATGTTAAGTAAGTTTTACATGGAATGATGTGCCTCTTGAAGTAGGCAAACTGCAGGAAGGAATACTATATGGCAACAACTAGAGGCTGATGGTGCTTTGTGATTCCTTGGACAGGAGGTAGCTTGAGAAAAAGTTGCCATAAAGGTAGTAAAATAAATAACAGCATCCATTAGTTAATGTGCTAATAGCACCTGTGTAGGAAGGCAGTGATGCTCAGTATTAAGAATGGGCTATTGACATTTTGTTGCCACTTTGGGTTCATACAGAACTTGACTATTTTACTTAAAGCATGTGTTGTAGTAGAATTATAAGAAATAAAACATAACTCTTTAACCATTTGTAAATGTACACTCAACATAGCTAATTTTATCAACAATGTTGGAGAGTCATCCTTACTATGTATCTCTGGAAATATTTCATATTCCAGGCAGAAACTATGTACGTCTGAGTGAGGCAGGAGCTCCCTGCTCTCTCTTCTTGCTCTCTGGTCACCCCTTAAGTTGGTCTCTATGAAGTAGTCTATTCATGCAGGCCTAAATATAGTATTTCTCCCTTTGTGTCTGGCTCATGTGACTTTATAAAGATGTTTCCAGGTTGCATCTATATTGGACAAACTTCATTCTTTTGTTCTGAATACTGCAATGCCATGTTTCCTTTACCCATTTATCTGCAGAGACACTTGTATCCCATCTTTCCACTGTAATTCTGTTATGAAGTTTGGTGTATGAAAGTCTGTGAGTACTAGTTTTCTTTTGGTATAGATCTAGAAGTGGAATTGCTTGGGTATATAGCAATTACCAAGGACCCTCAGAGGTGACATTGTATTATACTTGTACTAGCAGTCACGAAAGGTCTGATTTTACTGCATCCTCAGCCACATGCTTATTTTCACTTTGTAAAAAAATATAGCTCTCCTGGTAGATACGTTGCTGTGGGTCTGATTTACATTTTCCTAATGACTACCAAGACTGAATACCTTTTCATGTGCTCATTGGTCATTTTCTTCTAAAAAATGATTTCTCAAGCTTGTTTTTTATTTTTGTTTTTTTCATTGAGTTGTAAGAGTTAAGTAGTCTGAAAATTAAGTCTTGATTTTCAAATCTGTTCTTCCTTTTTATAAGTTGTCAAATGTTCTTTATATTCTGATGAGGTCCAATTTATATATCCCTTTGTTCTCTATGCTATTGGTGTTGTGTATGCCAGTGCTTAAAGAGTTTGCATTCTATTGGCTTCTAACATTTTAAGGATTTGATTATGATAATTTAGTCATTGATCCCTTTGAGTTAATTTTTAGATGTTTTGTGAAGTGTGGCTTGACTTGGTTGCATGTCTAAATCAGGTTATCCCAGTATTTCTTGAGGAAATACTCTTCCCCTATTGAATAGACTTGATACACTTTCCTAAAGATCATTTGAACAGAAATATGTTTATTTCTAAATTTGGTGAAAATATTTATTTACATATTTTTATGAGTATGTGCTTATATAAGTTTATGTATATTGTATACATGTAACAGCCTGTGGAGGCCAAAAGAGGGTATTAGAGTTCATATAACTGACAGACTAGGTAGTTGTGAGCTGTTGTGTGGGTGCTGAGCCCCATCCCAAACCAGGAACCTCTGCAAAAAAACCAGTAGTGCTCTTACCTACTGAGCCATGTGTTTTCTTGGTTCATATTTTTATTTTATGGATGTATTTGTCTATGCATAATTCCATACCAAAGTATCGTCGTATTTCAGTTTTGTAGTAAATTATGACATTGAGAGGTGGCAGTTGTTGAACTTCACTCTTATTTCTCAAGATTCCTTGAATTTAAGGACTAACTTTTCTATTTATGCAAAAAGGATAGTAAGATTTTAATAGGAATTTATTCAGTCTATAGACCAGTCTGAGGAATATTTGTCTTCACTAATATTTTGTTGTTTTTTTTCAGAAGCTTTGGTTAAGTCAGTCCAAAACAAATGTATTACTTTCAATGGTCTTTTTCTTTAATTCCCATTTTGTTGACTGCTATTACTGGTGTGTTTTCTGTTGGGTGATTGCTTGAAGTGCGTGGTGTGTGTGTACGTGTGTGTGACTTACAATCTACAACTTTGTTTAACTTGGTTATTCAACTTCTTCTCCCTATAGAGAAATTGGTTTATTTTCATTTTCTATCAGCAAAGGTGAAAATGTATTTTAAAATCTTATTCTGTTACTTTGTACAGCGCTATCATTTCTTCAGTCTAACTTGTCTGCTAGATCCTCCATTGTGTTAATAGCAGTGGTGAAAGAGAGCAACCTTGTTCCTTGTCTTCAATTTTATTTTAAAATACAAATTGTCAGTATATTTAGTTAAACCGTCATACTTAAGTAATTCTGTTGACCTTAGTGTGTGGAGGGATTGCTAGAGAGACTGTTTGTCTTTTGCAGCACAGAGAATGAACCAGCAGCACGAGAGAGAACACTGCAAATTAGCTGACAGCTGGTGAAGAAGATGCTTTATTCTCGTGACCGGCGCCTGTGGGATCTGTGATGGGAATGTAAGAATAGCCTCTAGAGCATCACAGCTTCGCTGAAGCCAATGGAGTGAGTAGGATAAACGCAGAGAAAATGCTGTGTTTAGTTTTAATTGTGCAAAATGAATTTTTATTGACTTCCCATTGCTTTATAGAGAAAACAGTCCTATGCATACTAAATGATTACAATCAAGATTTCTAAGTTTCCACATAGAGATACTATGATTAGTCTAAAAATCTGGAGGCCTGTGTTTTCTACCTTTGCTTTGCATAGAAATTTACTTAAATAACCAAGGTAAGATATTTCAGATTTTATTAAGATGAGAAAGATTTCTGGAGTTTGGAACTAATCACTAAAAGTTTGTTTCATGAAATTTAAAGATTTTTTTTTCATACTATTACATTTGTGTTTAGATTTAGAAATGACATCATTTTTATTCATATCAATTGGTTTAATTTATATTTTCATTAGTTGTGTTTTTCTGTCATCTAGGCTTTGTGTAATATGCCGTCAGGGGTTCTACAGCCTTGAACCTGATCATATTAAAGTTCATTATAGTCATGAAATATGTCCTACAATCAGCATGGTAGTTTTAGATCATGGGAAATGAAACCTTGTTGCCTTTCAGTCTTGTTCATTACAGGGTTCAGATTCCTGGACCAGAGCAACTTCTGCAGGTACTATTTCATAGTCTCCAAGGTGGACACAAACTAGTTTGTTACCCCCTTTTTCAGTGTAATAACTCTGCCATTAAAAGTATAACTGTATCATTCTAAGTCAGTGTTGAGAATTGGGTAAGAGAAAATGCTGCCATAATTCGCTTTCTTTATATTGGAACCAGTGAATTTTGTGTATTGCATACTCCACACCCAACTCACACCTAAATGGAGATCACATTCGGACCTTGGCCTTTTGCTTGCTAGACAAACTCCCTACAGCTGAGGCAGATGCCTCCTTCCACCTATGTGTGTGCTGTACAGGTAGGGTTAATCTTGTATGTTTGTACACCATTTTCACCAGAGAATTTACTATAGCTTAGTAAATGAGATTTGACAAATATGTTACCAAATAAATGGTAGTACAGGTGCCAATTTGAGATAACAGTCAGATGCTTTTGGAGCTGAGAAGAAGAAATTAATATGTAAAGAACCGAGAGGGAAGAAGACAGGAAAGGGTACAGATGCCTAACGTTCAGGTGCTTCAGAGTATCAAGAACTGATAGAATATATATAAGAGTAAAGACGAAGAAAGAGCCATCAGAGTCAAAAGAATGAATGTTTATTTAATACTTAGTGTATTACCAGGTACCTGGTGTGTATTTTCCTTGGGTTGCTGAATTTAATCATAAAATTGAATTTCAGCAAAGCCTTTGCTATGATTGCACTAATCAGCAGAGGCTGAGAAATTGTTTTGAGACTGTTTGAACCTTGAGGAAATGTTGTCTCCCTGGAAAATCTGCACTTGGTGCTACGTGAGAGCTTGCAGCTGCACAGATCTTAGCCTTATCCTGGCAAACCTGGACTCCTTACTTTTGATTATGGCTAGCCATGGTCAAGAGACTGGGGTTTGTGTGGGTTGTCAGCTCTATTAGGCAGCAAGGGCAAGATAACTTCGGTAGTTGGAACTTTTCCCAGCACTGATAAACTTTGTGTAAGGTTTGAATAAAATGACTGGAGTGAGCTAGCTCGGGTCAGTCTTTTCCAAGAAGGCTGAACCCTCTGCTCCTTTGGGAAATGAAGTCTTAGCATCTTGGAGAGTTTCTCTTTCTACTGTGGCATCTATACCAACATCAGTCAATGGGCACTTATTTAAAAAGACAGACTATTGAACCCAAATCCAAACCCCTGGGCTCAGAAAGAGCATATTAGTTAATTCCTATTGTTAGGCAATTTTGGCAAGTGTTAACATAAAGGAAAATGGTATAACTAAGATTTTAACTGTTTTAGTGCAATTTTATGCTTGGTTCCCAAGCATAAAATTGGATTATGTATATAGGAGGAAACTCTTAAAGGTTGAGAGATGAAAAATAAGCATGACTGAGCAGAGGCGAAACTAGGGAGAGAGAAGACTGAAGTCTATTGGAAGGTTTCTATTTTGTTCAAGAGGTAGGTAGCTAAGGGTCAGGAATTAAGTTTACAGGTTTTGGAATGAAAAGGCAGACTCTTAAGGAGTTGTGGCTAGGGGTTATGTGAGCACTAATAATGGTAATTTATCCAAGGTGGAAAGGGAAAAAAAAATACAGGATTTAGGGAGCAGAAAGTTTGTTTTCAGTCACATTAAAGTTCAAGTGCCTAGAGAATTTTGAGGTGGAATTTTGGAATACTGAATCAGAAATACAGGTCTGAGGTGGAGCATTTCCAGATATAAGGTGCGAGAAGTCACACAGACCCATCAATGAGATACTCAGAATACTGACCAAGCTATAATGTATACAACAGGGAATACCTACAGGGTCTTGAAAGAGTACTGATATTGAGGGGGTAATAGAGAAAAGGGAAAAAAAACTTGGGGTGAATTGAGAATGTGCTAAAATCCAAATGAAAAGCATAAGGTTTTAGAAAAAGAATGGGTTCAATTTATTAAGGTAAAGGAGGTCATTTGAGTTGCTAGTCAGAGTTCTCAAGAAGTTAGAGTGTGGTGCTGATTACAAAATCTAAGGGGTTTTGCAAATGGCTGGCAGAACCCCATCTTGTACTTGAGGCAGAGTGCAAGCACAGCTGTTTTGCCAATGATTCTTTGGCTGTGTAATTGATCAGTGATAACAGTGTTTCGTAACTAAGAGGGGTGAGGAAATCTCATAACCCTCTTTGGGGCAACAGGAGATAAAGATGGCTAAGTTACTGGGAAGAAACTTGGTGATGTCTGGCAGTCAAAGCAGAATCAGTGAGTGGAGCTACGCAGCATAGCTTAGGGGTTTCTGTTTTTACTTGCTTTGCCTGACATCCCTCTTGCCTTTGGTGGGGATGTCTGTTTCCTGTCTTCCTCTGGGCATTTTTGAAATCTCTTACAAGTTGCTTATTATTTGAAGTGTTGGGTAACCCAAGGTTTTGTACCTGTTTTTCCTGCTCTTGCTACTTATTTCCATGTTTTTGAGAACATGTTTATGTGTTGCTGATTTGTAACTTGATGGTTATATATGGAGACCAATTTTAACCTTTTAAATGAGATTCCATCACATTCTTAATACGATTGTGAGCTAAATCTGTTTAAGACCTATTAGCAGTGAGAATAAGTATCTGAACTCATGGAGGGTAATTTTTTGCACACTTCTTACAAAGTACATGTTATACATTTAATGTGTCCCCTCCCTACAAGTAACCTTCTTTGTACTCATGTTCTTGTGCTCAGCTCATAAGTGTTTGCTGTACAAATGTAAGGACCATAGTTCGGTTCCTTGGCACCCACAAAAATGCAGGATGAGTAAGCTTGTAATTCTAGCACTTGGAAGGCAGAGACAACATCTCCAGAGCAAGCTGGCTAGCCAGACAAGCCATAATGGTGAGCTGTAGTTTTGTTCAGAGACACTGCCTCAATGAATAGGTGGATAGCAATTGAAAAAGATGTATGAAGCCAACCTTGTGTCTCTTTGTGCACAAGACCACATGCATGAGTTTACATGTGTGCACACACAAACACGGGAAAAGGAATTTCATTAAAATTAATTTCTTTGATTTGAATTTCAAAGAATGAAGATTTTTCAGACCGTAACAAAAGGTGTGCATGGTCAGTTCATTTGGGTTAGGCAAGGAGAGATAGATGGTGTTGGGTATTGAGAACTTAACAGGTATATGTTTATACTTTTAAACTCCTTTGTTTCAAATTAGATCTTTAAAAGCATGACAAAATAATTTGAAGCTCCTAGACTGAGAAATACATTAAGTTGTATTTGCTTAATTTATTTTGAATGAGTTAAAAGTTATACTTTACTGATTCCTATAGTATAAAATTTCTGGAAAGGGGGCTTGATACTATCATTAAAGGTTGAAAAATAATATATACAATAAGTATCTGCCACTACTCTCCATAGGTACTGTATGTGTCCTTTCCTTTGAGTTCAGTCTAATTTACAAATTAGTATAATTTTGAAAATGTGTCTCTTAAGAAACCAGTGTTAAAGGAAAAAGCAGAGTAATAGGATATAAGATTGAAAGGCAAAGGATCTTTTCTTCCGTTTTGAAAGCCACAGGACCTAGTTTGGAGTGATCTAGGATGAAAAGTACAAGTCCTTATAATAGTTTAGTTTGAAATGGTCTGTGTTTAGCATGGCAGAATGAAATGGGAAAGGCGTCACTCATTTAAATAGCAGTTGATTCGTGATTTCAAATGGGATTGTCAACTCCATTCTTCAGTCTTTTTTCCTGTGGCCAGTCAGCTGTTTTCTTTTTACCTGTGGTTTTCTATCTATGGAATAACAATTAAGTCATGTTTGTTTTCAGGCTGACTTCCATCTCCTTGATGGTTTACTTAATTCAGGACTTTATGTTTGCCTGAAATCTCCACCATCCAGGCCCCCACCTGCCCATCTCAGACTTCCTAACTTATATCTATTTATCTTTGCTCATTGCTTTTACTATCTTAACACGTTTTTTTCCTTTCTTTTTAAACAGGAAAGTTCAGCTTTAATTAATTTCTTCAGGAGTTATATACAGTTGAAGCTTTATACGCTTAAAAAAATACGGAACTCTTCACGATTTTGTCTGTCATCCTTGAGCAGGGGCCATGTTGCTCTTCTCTGTATCATTCCAGTTTTAGTATATGTGCTGCCGAAGTGAGCACTCTTAACACATTTCCAATACATCACGTTTGTGATTTTCTACATGCACATCGATGTGTTCTGTGTTCTGTCTGTCATTAGACTGCAGCAGTGTTAATAATGCACCTGTAGGTGTTAGTAGGCACTTAATAAGGCAAAGGATCTAAGTGTCCAGACTGGAGGGGTTCATGGTTTGCAATCCTTGTAGGGACCAGAGTTCAGTTCCCTGCCTTCACTTCTAGAAGCTCGAAATTAACTCCAGGTCCAAGTGACCAGGAGCCTTCAACTCACCTCTGCGCAGGGGCCTCTGCATGTAACACATACATCTACATAAATCAGAGTTCCAAAATTTTTAATCAGTGTTAAGTTTTAAGTTCCAAGTTGGCAAATCTTTTCCTCCCTCTCTTCAGAGCAAATTTTATATTTATATTTCTACATTAATGTGGAACTTTGATAGAACTGTAGACACTAAATTTAGAAATCATTTTTTTTAACCTGAACTATGTAATTTTCAAGTAAGGAAATTTAAGTTACTGGTTTATCTGAATGACTAACAGACATGTAGTTAATGAAGGACAGTGAGACTTGGGTTTTTGGATTTCATGTTTAGCATTAGTTTCACTGTCCAGTGATGGTATTATTTTCTCTGTGGGTGCTTACAGCCATCCACTATTTGGCTATTTGTTGTGCTTTCTCAGAACTGATATGTACCCTGACAGAACCTTTTCATATTAACAGGGTATATATAAGTACCTTGTATTGAAAAAGTTTTATCTAGATATTGGAGCTTAATCAAAATAGAACTTAAATTTCTGTTTTACAATATGGTATACTCATGGTTTTGCTTTTTAAAAAAGTGTTAGTAAACATTTGTAAGGTCGTGTGGGAATACACAGATCACACTGGAGGAAGTTCAGGGGATATCTCGATGCCTGACAAGAGGAAATCTTGATAGATGAAGTGGTAGCCTGACCATTTAAGGATCCTAAGAGATTCTGGATTATCAGAATCGCCTTTTGAGGAAGGAGTGTGGCTGAATTAAAAGGCATATGTGGTGATTTAGTAATTGATGTGTGATTTGAGAAAGGTGTAATGGGTATTATATGGTTTGGGCACATGCACATAGGAGGATGATAATAATATGACTTATTGGTCTTTTGAATGCATTGAGGCATAAGTGCTGTTTCAGAGCTAAATTACTGGCTTGAGTAAACATCTAGGAATGTCACCTGATTGCTAATTAAAATGAGGGCTGCAAATTGCTGTTGTCTGGAGCTATAATTTGAAGAACCTGTTTTCCCATTCCCCTTCATAGTGATTCTGAAGCCAACGTGTAATAGATTTCATGTTTTTAAATGTTTGCATTTAATTCTGTCTTAGTATTTAAGATGCTATATTTGCTTTGGTTTATTTTTGTTTTTTGTTTTTTTTTTTTGTCTAATAACTATACTTTTCATTGGTTCCTGCATCAACATAGAACTACAAATGTAAAAAGGTTTTTATGTATATCTAGTTTTTGCTGTTTTGTTTCCCTTTCCTACCCTTGTTTTTGCAATAGGAGCATTATATAGCCCAAGCCGGCTTTGAATTTGCTGGTCTCTTCATTTTTTTCTATCTTATATAGCATGTGGTTTGCATGGAATGGCTTACTGAATATTTTCTGGACTAGTAAATTAAAATATAATAAAAGTTTAAATCTGATTTCAATTTTTTTCTTCTCATAGGATGGCCGGCTGTGGTGAAATTGATCACTCAATAAATATGCTTCCTACAAATAAGAAGGCAAATGAGTCCTGTTCCAATACTGCACCTTCTCTGACAGTTCCTGAATGTGCCATTTGTCTACAAACATGTGTTCACCCTGTCAGTCTGCCCTGTAAGCATGTTTTCTGTTATCTGTGTGTAAAGGGTGCTTCATGGCTTGGGAAGCGATGTGCTCTTTGTCGACAAGAGATTCCTGAGGATTTTCTTGACAAGCCAACCTTGTTGTCACCAGAAGAACTTAAGGCTGCAAGCAGAGGAAATGGTGAATATGCGTGGTATTATGAAGGAAGGAATGGGTGGTGGCAGTATGATGAGCGCACTAGTCGGGAGCTAGAAGATGCTTTTTCCAAAGGTAAAAAGAACACGGAAATGTTAATTGCTGGATTTCTGTATGTTGCTGATCTTGAAAACATGGTTCAATATAGGAGAAATGAACATGGACGTCGCAGGAAGATTAAGCGAGATATAATAGATATACCAAAGAAGGGAGTAGCTGGACTTAGGCTGGACTGTGACACCAATACTGTAAATCTAGCAAGAGAGAGTTCTGCTGATGGTGCGGACAGTGGATCAGCACAGACTGGAGCTTCTGTTCAGCTTGCAGTGCCATCTTCTACAAGGCCCCTGACATCAGTTGATGGTCAGTTAACCAGCCCTGTAACACCATCCCCTGATGCAGGCATTTCTTTGGAAGACTCTTTTGCTCATTTACAACTCAGTGGAGACAGCATAGCTGAACGGAGTCACAGAGGTGAAGGAGAAGAAGATCATGAATCGCCATCTTCTGGCAGAGTACCAGATACCTCCGTTGAAGAAACAGAATCAGATGCCAGTAGTGATAGTGAGGATGCCCCTGTGGTAGTTGCACAGCACTCTTTGACCCAACAGAGACCTTTGGTTCCAAATGGAAACCAGACAGTAGCCGACCAGTCAGACCGATCAGGAACTGACCGATCAGTTGCAGGGGGTGGGACCATGAGTGTCAATGTCAGATCCAGAAGGCCTGATGGGCAGTGCACAGTGACAGAGGTTTAAGCAAATGTCTTCCGCACCACACTCAAGGGTAAAATGGATACCTGTAAATTTCTGCCCACGTAACATTATACTCATCCTTAGTAGTGCGTTGTGGGAGTTGGGGGGGAAGGGATATGGGAAAGACAGACCTGAAATTAAAATGTCTAACATGTCTCTGCTGAAATTTATTTAATGTGAGGAACTGGGGTGTTGATAGTTGAGAGCTGTTCAGTATAACACAGTTTTCTTGACATCTGTTTATAGTGTATTTTTTTAAGTTTTTAGTTCTTTTGGCTAGTGTGTCCCTGTGCATTAATGGTCCTCATCTGACTCTTGCACTACTTATTTTTTCTGCATGGATTGGTATAAAATCTTCAATAAAATTTGGCACCTGTGAGATATTTGATATCATTATGAGCAGGAAGCTTGATGTGAATTTGGGATTTTAAAATAGATGATTAACAACTATAGTTGGTCTTCTTGAGATAGAAATGTAAAGCTGCAGCTAATAAGTTTCAGAATCTGTAACGCACTTCATGGTGTTCCCTTCCATAAGATTTGCTGTCTTGTCCTTGTACTTGGAGGTTTCTCTTAGTCTGCATTTTTCTTTTTGATTAAAAAAACTTTATAATTTAATAAATACTAGAGTTTATCAGAAATAATTTGTTTGAGTCTGGAAAAGGGATGGGGACACTTTGGTATTTGTGGCTAAAGAGCTTTTTTAAAGGTGAGGTTTGAATTGATTGCATTCTATTCAAACTGTTCCTTACTCAAGAAGTAAGTCTGATTTCTTCAGAAGAGAATAAGGAAAGAGAAGCTATCAATGGGCGCTGTGTTTGGAATAAACAAATGTGGAAAAAGATCCATAGGTCGTGAGATTTAAATTTCTCAAGCAGCTAATATCATTTATTTACATTTACTTTACCAGGCTCCATCAGTGGTATTTCTGTCTGGGCTACAAGCATAGTGTTATAGAACCAATAAGCCCACTTTATATGGATTGACAAGGGAGGAAATACTGGCGAACACAGAATTGAGAATTTGTCCCGGAGAAAACACATCTGCCTGTGTTTCCTTTAAAAAGTGGGGTCCTGTATTTACACACTTCTAAATTCCCTGTATTCGAATTATCACGTTAACAGAGTGCGAAAACAAACAACAAAAAGGTGATTATTTTGAGTGTCTTTTACCTCTTGTTGAGACTGGTTAGAAGTTAATTCTTATACAGTTTTTATGGAACAAGTAAATTCTGGAATGGACATAAAGTTTGGGTTATGTGTTTCTATTAAATTTAGTTATTAAAAGATAGCCACACAAAAAGTTAGGTATTGCTCAAAAATCTGGTGAAAATGAAAAGGATGCTTCATGAGTCTTTAAATCAATACTACTGCTTTACTATTAACATGAAAATCTCAGAGACCAATGCTCTGCTACTTTGTATAGCCAGTAGAATGGCTTTCACTGTTTAGTAGGTCTTTTGAAATAGAAGACAGATGGTTGAAAAGGCCAACAAAAACTCCCATGACAGAGGGGCCTTTTTTTTCTTTAAATGAAGAACCATTTCACATCAGTATCCTATGTATACAGAACACACACACGAAAATAACTAATATTTCTTACATGCCTCTCTAGTCTCTCCCTGCCTTTTGCTTCCTATGAAGGATATATTAAGTTATTTTAAATTTTGTTTAACTTTGCTTTTGTAAATTATTTCGACTTAAGAAAGACCAAAACAGCCAGAAACAGCAGTATTAACAAGTGTTTGGGAGGCGGTAGCAGGAGTGTCAGGAATTCACGTCTACCCTTGGCGCTACATAGCAAGTTTAAGACCCTCTCTTAAAAGTTAGTATGTTACAAAGCATAAGCCTGGGCTAAGAATTACTACAGGAATGTAGAAATTGGTATATGTTAAATGATAAGAAAGACAACAGAGCACTGAATTACAATATGGAGAAGGCCCCCCGAGCCAACTACGCAGATTAGCAGTCCCCTTTGAATGACTTCCGCAGCTCATTTCTAATCATCTCACCTCCATGCATGTTCCCCTGCAGCTTCACCTGTACTACACTCATTTTAAAGGCTATTTAGTATGCTTTCCTTTCTTAGCAATAGCCTCTAAATTTGCAGGTCCACCCCACAGTGTTTCCAAAACGTCTCGTTCATTCTGTAACGCCTCCTCTATATACAGTTCTCGGGCAGAGCAGACAGATTTTTTTAAACCCCTAATGACTTGTGGAGGCCCACTGACAAATTTCTCCAGCCACTCTTGTGCCTGTTCTAGAGCCGTAGTTTCATCTGAGGGCTGTAAGACCTCATCAGTCAAGCCTATATTTAAAGCTTCCTTGGAATCCAGTTTGAGAGTCCCACTTAACACTTTGAGAGCTTGTCTGCTGCCAATGATTTCAACCAGACGGCTGGTACCACCCCAGCTTGGAACTATACCCATCTCCTTGTGGACAAATCTGATCACACTTTCCTCAGTCATCAACCTGTAAAAACAAAAATAAGAACTGTAACTATCCACATGTACGAGAACCATGGTCTCACAGGAAATCGCTGATCTTTTTAGGCAGACATAAAGTTGTTGGAAAATGTCCCCAGCTAGAATTTAACTTACCATGTACTGTTCAATAAACTCTTGCTTTTAAACGTAACATTTTTGTTTCAACTTTTCCAATCTTTGATAAGAACTCAGCCTCACATTTTAAGAACTTTATGTTAACCAATTCTCAAAGTATCTGTGATATAAATACTCTCATTTCTATGGTTGAAAAAACATGCAATGGAAGCCAAATAGCTCATCCTAAGTCATACAGCTTTAGTAACGCCAGGACTTGACCTCCAGATAGTTGGCTTCAGTGTCTGGATGCTTATTGCACAAATCAAAGCCAGACCAAAGCAGAAGCAAGAGTAACAGTAAGGAAGATGGCAGTAGCTTCGATTGGACTGACAGCAGTAAGTTCCTATAGGAGTTATACCCCAACTAGTGTTTTAATGGATAGGGCAATTCATAAAGAGAATAACCGGTGGATGTAGAAAGAGGCTTCACAGCCGGGCATGGTGGCGCACACCTTTAATCCCAGCACTCGGGAGGCAGAGGCAGGCAGATTTCTGAGTTCGAGGCCAGCCTGGTCTACAGAGTGAGTTCCAGGACAGCAAGAGCTACACAGAGAAACCCTGTCTCGATAAACAAAACAAAAAAGAAGCTTCACATGTAGTTACTTGTGTACTGAGGGTCCTGTGAAGTCCTAAAGTGTACAGTTGTCTTTAGGAAGAGGTACCCGTGCCACGTTTTTGTTGTACGCAGTAATGGAAGGCTTTTTTTTTTTTTAATGTGAAAACCTAATCTAGACTAAATGTCAAGCTGAAATTTTAACATTTTCCTAAGAACAGTCATTTTTAAAAACTACTCAGTAAAAAAGAAGAGCTGAAGTGATCTGCCTTTCCAACACATTGTACATTCAACTGTGGATGACTTAGTTCTCATAGTGCCAAGTGTCTTACACTTCAGCCTGACCTTGAATCGTGAACCATTACAGTGGAGAATTCCTGCAAAAGCCTACTAACCCACTGGGAACCTTTTTCCTCAGAAGATGTGTATCCCCCGGGAATGGGTCACAATGATGAGCAATTGCTTCTACAGTCAAGTATATGGAAATGGCATAGTCAACAGATAGTTTTAAATGGGTGTCAAGCAGAATAATCTTCCTCAAAAGGACCTGAATCTAATCCCATATGAGAATCTGCCAAAAAATTGGGAAGGAATTAAATTTGCAGAAGATAGTATCTAATAGTTGTGGAAATAGAAATATTTGCTACTCTTAAGTAGCATAATTACTTAACTATGCCAGTTTTAAACCAGATTCTGGAAATGACATGTGTTATCCTATATCCTAACTAATGACAACTGAGAAAATGATGATGTAAACAGTAAACTTATTTATAAATGAACTTAAAAATTAGTAAGCATTGGATGTTGGTACAATATAGATATAACACTGCGTGAATCCATTGCTTCTAAGAAATCTAGACAGCCATCCTTATGTATGTTTTGTTTCTTCATTTTACAAGGTCACTTTTGTCAGTTTTTAAAGATTTATCACATTTTTCATAAGTGTGTCAACACAATGCCATGGCATATGTATGGAGGTCAGTTGCTTCTCTCTTTTCAACACGTGAATCTTGCACATGGGACTTGGTTGGGTTGTCAGGCTTGGAGGGAAGTGCGTTCAGTCACCGAGCCAAACGCACTGCCCCAAGTTTGCCCTTTTTGAATCCTATTTTACAACTAGCAGATCCTCAAGAAATTTTTGTAAAAGCATGTACAATAATCTGACATATGTTCTTTATAAATTACATAGCTAGTATGCTTGTATTGATGTACCCTTTAGTATGCATTAAACATAATTTTGAAAATCCACTGGCGATAACAAAAGGTATTTCAACAGTGACAGATATTTCACACTCAGAAGAAAATCTTTTACAAGATTATTAAGTCTCACAAAGTTAAACTTTAAATTTTCAAGTCTTGGAAAATATAATTCAAGAGGAAATCAATGAACCAATAAGATGTACCTCAAAATAGAAAGTGCTTCATCATCTCCCAGGACTCTGCAGTAATTCTAGAGTTCACATGCAGTTACCTAGTACTAACTGAAATTTTTATTGCTAGGGAGAGTCTATGTGTCCATAAAGAATTAGCCCTTATAAAGTCATAATATTCTATTTATAAAACTATTGAATTCCCTTTCATATGAAACTTCTATGTGCCACTGACATATGTTAAAGAAGAGATGAAATTCATCAGGTGTTAGTATGTTTCTTACAGCTATTTAAATGGAACAGTTACAGAAAAACCTACCCACATTGGGCAAACTATTACTTTGTGTGCACACACAAGCCACAGCACACCATGCAGGTCTCAAGACAATGTGAGAGCTTTTGCCACGTGAGACCCAGAGATTGAACCTGGGTGCCTTTACCTCCTGAGCCATCTTTGTGGCCTGATTTGTACTTTTGACAGGGATGCAGACCTAAGGAAAGGCTACTCTGTGTGCTGCTACTACTTTCTGAAGAGTAAACCCCAAGTTTCAGGGTTAGTAAACATCCAAGAACATTTTTAAATGAACGTAACAAACTACTCAACAGAACGTGTTTTATAGCAAGAAAAGCAGTATTTAAAGTGTTCACTGATGAAAGGTATTATGACCTGTGATAAAAGGTGGATATGTACTGAACTAGAAGACTGCAGAGCTTTCTTGTGCAGTTCATGGAGCCACAGCCAGACCCTGGGGCTGGACCTCCTAACACAGTCTCTCTGGCTGCACACTGCACCCCATAGAGTGCAGCCAAGAAACAGGACACATAGAGGAAGAAGAATATCACTATTTAGACCCTAAGAAGTTACTTGCCCGCTCTTGGCCTGAGTTTGCTTGTCTATAAAGCAGTTCTCGTGTCATAGAACATTAGTTATCAAATGTGTTCCTATGTAATGAATATTCAGAATATGTACTTTCCAGTTCTTTATAAATAATATCAGAGGAACTATGTTTTATTTTAAAAATCTATATGACTGTGCTATAATGTACTTTTACTTAGAAATATTAAAGTATGTTTTGTAGCCTCACACATAATAAGCTTTGTGTATTAACTTTTATTATAATTTAGTTGACCCCTTAAACAGATTAGCACAGAAACACTATGTCTGTAGTAATCCTAAATTGTTCCTTGTCATATTATATAAACAACTATCTTTACACTGTGAAACCCAGTATGGTAGTGGGCCATCTTTCAACAATGATTACATTAATGGAGACCATTAGACAGACGTATGTTTTTGTCTTTCCAAATAACAAAAAATAATGTTTTGTTTCTCTAGACATGGAATTGAAGTAGAAGATTCAAACTGATTATGAAAGAAAGAAAAAGCCAGACATTTATGCCTTTAAGGTTTCTTCAAGGAAACTAGGAAATATAGGTAACAACATACATATTTAAAAAATGTATTGCATTGGTATTATGAAGGTTAAGTGGAACAGGACAATACATAACTAGTATATTTGCTTGAAGTAAAATTTGTTAAAAACTAGTATTAACTTGCTAATATTCATTTATCTGGGGTTATTTCCCTAGTCCTCAGCGTTTCTGGTTTTTTTTTTTTTTTTTTTTTTTTTAAGGCTTTCTCTTAGAAAGATTCACATGAAATGTCTGATCCAGGAGAATGTTTCTGGCAGTTGCATACACTGTATTACCAGCTGGTGACTGAGGAGTAGGGGAAGAGCTATTATTTATACTAAGTTATTTCCGTCTTCCTGGAAAGAGAAGAGGTGCCTGAGTGAAAATGTCAGCTGCATGAATTCTAAACAGTTATCAAGGCTAAAAAAGTTAAGTGTGCTAAAATGAGTCAAAATACATATTTGAAATAGTACCTTACCTTTTTAGTCCAGCACTATGAAAGGTTTTTGTGTTTTCAGATAGTCATGTAAATCACTGGATCACAGAGATAACTGGTAAGGCACTGGGAAAAACATCGACTAGCGTGACTTGGACTGCAGCCCCTGTCCTTGTTACTGGAGTGAAGCACACTCAGCCAGCTCCCTTCTGGAGCGCACACTTGTAACACTATAGCTGCTCTTGGGATGTGGAATTAATAGGGCTCAGAAATCCAGGGTGATGATTTTCAAAATTCTATGGTAAGAATCATATTTTTTCTTCACTTAAACAAAAATTGTTTTATTATCTCCCATTTTTCTACAAAAGGTAACACACCTAGTATCAGATCCTTATATAACTTCCCTAAACATATACACCAACAGGAAGGTTGATCTAATGAAATACAGCTAAAAATTAAGACCAGTAATAAAATATATCAACCTTAATTGTATACTGAAATAAGATTCCCAGTATCATTAATCTATAGAAATTATTAAGTAAAGTAGAAATTTCATTGAATATAAGTCCATGTGATACCATGACGGAGGCTCTCTGATAACCTAGATAACTACTAATGACTAATGGGCAGGTGTCAGCACTGCACAGTTCAAAGGGATAGCTCACCTCTAAGCAGACGAAGTTGAATGGCATGAGCTTTCACCAGGCCACTCACAAGAGCATGCAATCTGAATTAGAAAGGATTTACTCCCGTTCCTTTATATTTAATATTTTTAGGTTGTATTTTGACTACAAGTAATTTGTAACAAAAGATGCAAAATTCTGATGTGGGTAATAATTAGCTGTGGGTAAATTCTTTAGCAAATTACAAATACATACTACTAGAAAAAATTTAGAAACCAAAGACATGAATATTTTGTAGATGGCTATATCTGGCTTATAAAGGTGCCTAAAAATGTTGAACTAACTATGCCATCATTTCCATAAAAGTGGCCATGCTTTCACTGGAAAACTTTTAAAAACCTATCAGGTATGTTTCTGCATGTATCTGATAATAAAGATATAATCATGTATATCATAACAAATATTCAGTAAGATCCATAATATGCTAAACTCCAGAATAACACAGTATGTCAATGATTAAGTCTCTGATGGTCTTCTCTGATATTTTTTTCTTTCATTCTAAATCCTAAGTATTCCAAATTATGGAGAGGCAAATTAATATGAAAGATTATACAAAGATCTAGTAAACACTTGAAGAAGAACACCAGATAAAACATCAAAAGATTTTTGTTTTTATCAATGAACCTCTAACGTCTTAACTTGTGGTCCTATGGAAGAGCATTAAGTGTATTAGTACCTGTTTGCATATAGCTTAAAACTCTTTAAATGTTTTATTTTTATATAATTACATATTTGATTTCTATACTCTCTAAATACTTCTATCTCTGGATAAAATAAGGGAAACATCTAATCAAGTTAAAAACAAAGCTTTTCCTATTTAACTTAATTTCACATCACTCAAAGCCATGTGACTTATTTCCTCAAAGAACAAAACAGAGGCCCGTAATGCAGTCTGAAGTCAGAACAGCAGAGGGCGCTAGAGCATGAAATGACCTCTTTTTTCCATTGCATCTATGAATCCATTCCCTTATACTGGTTTTCAAAGAGGTTCAGATCTTGATAAATTGTCTCCTACATCAAAACAACTTTAAAGTTTCTGAGTTAAAAAAAAAAGGCAAAAAAACTGTTAACTGAAACAAGTCCTTAATTATCAAATGAAAAACAAAAATTTTCTTATTCATGAGTTTGCTTATGTCTATCACCCTATGTGAGTAAGCGCATTTTAATGCTGTGTGGAAATGAGAGGTTGTTACTAAAATGGTTAAGTGGGGGCTCCAGTGGTGTTGCCAGGTGCCCACCTTTGGCCGAGTCATGGGTTCCTAGGTTCTGATTGTGTAACAAATGAAACAGGACATTTGTGTTATTAGACTGCCTTATCAAAACTTCATTTCTAAACTAGTGAATAACATTCAACAGAATAAATCTAATGCTAAAGGAATTCCTTGTTAGGGAAGCTTTCATCTTCATTTACGACTTTAAAAAAAATATGTGACAAAAATCCATAGAGTGACTATGTGTAGTCTGTGATAGTTACTCTCCTCATTGACATGTCAAAATTCTAACAAGAAACTAAGGAAGGGAGGGAGGAAGGAGGGAGGGGAAAGAAGGAGGGAGGGAAGGGTTTATTCAGGCTCAGTTTTTGAGGGTACACTTTCTCCTGACAAGGAAGGTTATAACATTGGAAATGGGAGGGCTGCTCTGCACACTCAGAGACACTGAGGAAACAGAAAGCTGTAAGTCCTAGTGTTTCGCACACGTTCCCTTTTTTATACTGACCAGAACCCCAGGCCATGAAATGGTGCCACCCACAGAGAGAATCTGCTCACCTCAATTAATTTAATTTATGTATGCCCAATGATTTGTCTTTTGAAGTATTCTAGATTCTGTCTGGTTGGCAATCAATGTAAATCAACATACTGAAACCAAATATTCATTCTGATGGAAATATAAACAATTGGATGCTAATTTATTTTTATTATATATATGTATATGTATCTATATATATACATACATACACACATACATATATATGTATATATATATAAATATATATAATATTTATATATATATATTTAAATGATTGACTAAAGCAAAAATGTAGCAATGTGGCACTACACTGCATAGAAGCAAAATAAAGATAACATCTAAAGGTCAGGACACAAGAAATACACATAAAGTGTAATATCCCAATATCTTAACTTCAATCAGGTTAGGATTTTGCAGAGGGATGTGACCACTTTAAGATACATGCTGTAATTCAAAAGTAGAAGAAATCTGTCTCTTCCTCCCTCGCTCCCCTGTCAGTGTGTGTGTGTGTTTATGTAGTCAATAGAAGTAAATGGAATTACATAATCTACAATGAGGCAAGAAAGGAACAGTAAGAAAGAACAGACAGAATCAAGCCATTAGAAAAAATATTAAGATGATAGATTGATAGGGCAGGAGAGATAGCTTAGTGATTAAGGGCAGTTTCTGCTTTTGAAGAGAACCCAAGCTCAGGTCCCAGCACTGACTCACAGTGGCTCACAATGCCAATAACTCCAGTGCCAACATTTTATTCTTGAGAGCACCATGTGGTACATGTATACACATATAGCCAAAACACGCATACAAATAAAAATAATTTTAAAGAAGATGGTAGACTAAAATAAAATCAATAGCAACAATGAGTATAAAACAGTCAAATCTACCAATTAAAAGACAGAGGTTGCAATATTGAATAAAAAGTTTACACCCCTAACCTGGCCTGGTATGCAGATCACTAATCCTAGTTTCCTGAAAACCAGAGGCAGAAGTTGGATCAACAACTTCTTAACATTTTCCCCCAATGATTTAGTGAGAACCCATCTCAAAATTAAAGCAACAAAATGTCAGGGGATGCAGCTCTGTGGTAGGCAGATTGCCAACATATCCATGAATTCAGCACCCAGTACCATCAAAAACGGAAAGAAGCATCCTAAGTCACGTGATCTACTAGAATCTATGCTCAAGTTATATAACAAATATATATAAATGCTCAGGTTAAGTGCAAAAGGGTGACGGTGGCTACATCTGTAGCAAGCAAAATGGATTCTTGATCGGATCCCATATCAAAAATAAGGATATTAAAATGGTAACAGAAAAAACCTGAATGACATATACAGATTAGTTAGAAGCATTGCTTCTCTTCATCCAGCACTTACGTGCTTGTCAATAATGCTACAACATGGGTAATACAGGTATCTCTACTTTATGATGACTTAGATCTCAAAAGGTCTATCCACTGGACCAATACATATAACTAGATGGTATGGTAGATCTTTCTGTGTAGGCAAATGCATCTGAACTGGAATTCCTTCCACCTCATCCTCCCACAGGGCTCGATTATAGGCTTTTACCTCTCCACGAGTGGTTACATGGGTGTATGCAGTTGTCAAAATTCCTCTATAATGCACAATTAAAAATGGACGAATTTGATTACATGTAATTTAGATCTCAATATAAGATTATTTTAAAACAAAAGCCTTTGTAACTCTAATCAGCATAACCTAGATTCACAATGACGTCCAGAATGCTACTTACCAAAGCAGAAGGGACGTGTCCTTAGCTTTAGAAATTGGGTCAAAAATTGACTGAAACTTGTCTCTTAGTGTATGTGCCAACATTTGAAAAGATAAAGTCTACACAATGTGTAGAAACTAAGGAGTGAAGTACATTCACACAAAGTGACTTTAGGAGCTGGAGAGATGGTTCAGCAGTTAAGAGCATTTATTCTTCATGTCAGGAACGAGAGTTTGATTCCCAGTACCCACATCACAGTTAAAACCCTTTTAACTCCAGTTCCATGGGATCTGATGCCCTCTTTTGGCTTCCATGAGCACACATGAAAACAGGAAAAATATTCATACAAAAAAAAAAAAACAAGATAAAACAAATCCTTTAAAAAAGTGATTTTTGAAAAATGTATTCTGTGGGGAGGATTTTAGGATCTGAAATTGTGTTCTGTTTAAGATTTTATCAAATTATTGTATAACAGTTATTTAATATATAAACTGTATTGCTATAAAGTACTTTAAGGACATAAAAATAAAGTACTTTGAAAAACGTAAAATGAAATCAAGATTATTAGTGAAAGAATGTCAAACAAAAAAAGTAGTCTTAAAGAACGACAGATAATTATTTATTGACTTTTCTACTAAAAACTATAGTGGTAAAATAAAGTAACTTTAAGACCACTTTAATATTTTGTGTACATTAAGGGTAAGTATTATGTTGAAGTGATGCTTTTGTACACTGTGTGAATGTGTCTGTGTCCTTCCTTGCCTGCCTACAGCACCTTCTGACTTGCTAAAATAAAAAGCCTATGACTTATAAGGCAGGATAGGAAGGTGGTACATCCAGCAGAAAGAGGAACTCTGGGAAAGAGCAAAGCATGGAGCTTCCCTGCCTAGACTCAGAGGAAGCTGTACAAATAAAGCTGAGGAGAGGTAACTAGCCATGTGGCAGACAGAGAATGATACAGATGGATAAATGCAAGTTATAAGCTTCTGAGAACAGGCTTAGCTATGGCCTAGGCATTTAATTAATAATAATAAGTCTTTTGAGTTATTTGGGAACTGGGGCATGGGTGGAAAGGTCACCAATACAGTACACACACACACACACACACACACACACACACACACACACACACACACACACACGTCAGACAGGTAGAAGCAGCAGACAGAGGTGAGGACAGTATATCTGGTGCCAGGCTCAGGCTCTTTGTTGTCCTACCAGTTTAGCTCCTTATAATACAGAACATTTTTTGAACTGGAAAAGGATCCTTAAAAATCAAACATCTAACTTCCTTGAAAACACAATTCTTTGCTATGATTTCAAGCTCTGAGGACTTCTCAAAGCTGTCTACATGGAACAGTTCAATGTGATGCTGTCTTCCCCCGTGTTTACAGACCTCAGGACAAGCATATGAAAGAATACAGAGGTTTCCTCAGAGTTGTTCCTACAGTCTTTGGGACAGCACAAAGAAGCCTGTATAAAGCATCAGATGTTACGGCTTCTGTACTCACACAGCTATGAAATGCTGAGAATTTTAAGGAAAAACAATCAGCTCCCAGAGTTCCTGGCAACCCTGTTCTCCATGTGTTAAGTGGCTATGAACCCCAGACAGTGAAAACATGGCTCTCAGAACCCTCTTGATGAGAACCGCAGCACCACGCTCTTCGTGTCCAGTGGCTTTTCTTCTTGCGTCTTTCAGCTGCTAACTTCTGAATAATTCTCTTGGGTTTAGAGTTTCCTTTGTATGACTTCCATGACTTTCCTTCTTAGGATCATATGGATTTAATTTATGAATAGTCACTGTGTTCTGCTGCTTTTTAAAAGAAATTCATTATAATTGAGTAATAGCAGCTGTACTATTATCTACTTTAATGACTAGTAAAAAGAAAACATTCATTAATTGATTATCTTATTTAAGAATATATGAAATATTGAAATGGTAAAACTAAATCCAAGCATGTGCTAATTATTTTTATGCCTATAGCAATGTAATTTTTATCTTACCTGAAATCACATGCTGTAGTAAGTTCTGCTCCTCCACCCATTGCCCAGCCTTGAACCAGAGCAACACTTATTAACGGTAGTCTGTATATTCAAGGGAAAAATAGATGTGAATAATTCTAAATTTAGTATTCATTTATATACATCATCTTAAAATCTTCAACATTCCTCAATGTTAATAACAGGAAGTATCAAGGGCACCAGCAGAAGAAAAATGGCATGATGCCAAAAAGTAGCCACGCTCGTGCTCCAGGAAGTCAGCAAAGTACCTGCCTGAATCACTGCCTGGCTTTCAGTAAAGCAGACTCACCGTCTTCTAACTGAGGGACCTAGGATAGAACCTTTAGCTCTGCAGGTATCAGCTCAGTCACTGTGAAACTGCTTGCTTTATTTTATGGCTCTACTGTCAAGGTGTAGTTATTATGGTCATATCTGATGGGATAATCTGGCCTAAAACACAGAGCTGAAAAGTCAAGTACTTAAGATTTCCCTCAAAAGACTAAATGGCCATAGGCTGCTCCTATAATATTAACATTACTTATCATTTTAAAAAAAATCCTACTGTTTCTTTTTATAAAGAAACACACACACACACACACACATCTTGCCTTAACTCCTATTTGCTTCCACCACACTAGAACTTACGTTTTTTTCCCCCTATGTTAAAACTCTTTTTTTTTTAACGATTTTATATTTATGAGTGTTTGGCCTGGGTGTTTATATTATGTACTGTATATATGTGTCTAGAGCCTTCAGAGACCAGAGGAAGGCATCAGAAGGGGGGCAGGCATTAGTAAACACCTTCAATCCCAGTACTTGAGAGGCAAATGGATTTCTAAGGGTACAAGGTCAGCCTGGTCTAGTGAGTTTCTGCACAGTTAGAGCTAGAGTTGAAACTTTATCTTAAAAAATAATAATGAAATAAAAATAAACTGTGTCAGAGCACTGTGAGAATACTATTAGATATATTTTCAAAATATGCATTTTTTATTGATTCTAACCAAAATGGAAAGCTATTGGTCTAACCTAAGTATTTCCTTAATATGCCCTACTCCCACATAGAAAGGATTACGTAAATAAGAATAACTTTTAGCCAGATGTGGTGTTACTTGTAATCCTGGAAATGAAAAAAAAAAAAAAAAAAAAAGCAAGGTAAACAGAAGTTTGAGGCCAGGCTCAACTAATAAGTTTCAAACTGAGCTGTGTAATACCCTGTTGATTAATAGATAGATAAATAGATAGACAGACAGACAAGACAGACAGACAGAGAATTAAGAGAATGAAAAAAATAACCTATCTTGAAGAAAGGATATCTTGAAAGAAGGATAGCTTAGTGGCTTAGAGTACTTGCTCTCTTGCAGAGGACATAGTTTGAATTTCCAGCACCCAACATGGTAGCTAATAATTATCCCTAACTCCAGTCCTAGGGGATCTGATGCCTTCCTCTGGTCTCTGAAGGCTCTAGACAACCAGGCAAAACACCCATACATATAAAATAATGTTTAAAACAGGGTTTCAAACTAGAAAAAGCAGTAAATACCTGTGTAGTGGAGTAAACAGGAGCTAAGACAATGATATTTAAAACAGTAATATTATGATTGCATTTTTTCTAGACTCCCAAATGAGTACTAATACAGAAATGTCAAATAAGCATGCTTAAATATGAATATTCTTAGTTTTCATACTTTTAAACTGCTAATATTAAGAATAAAAATAAATCAGAAAGAGTGCTAGAGACATGGCCCAGTAGTTAAGAACACTGACTGTTCTTCCAGAGGACCTGAGTTCAATTCCCAGCAACCACATGGTAACTCAGAACACCTGTAATGGGATCTGATTCTCTCTTTTGGTGTGTCTAAAGAGAGTGACAGTGTACTTACATACATAAAAAATTAATCTTAAAGACAAAATCAGAAAGATTCAAAGCATACCGAGTTTGTAACCTTAAATGCACAGATTTTTTTTCTCCCTTTCCTTTATCTAGATGTAATGTAAACCCACTTTTAACAGAAAGCTTTTCAAAGTATTTGCCTATTCAGTTCTTCTGTCTTGTGGATGCAGTCTGCTCTCCTTGACTTCTCTCCATCCTGAGGAAGTCTTTGCATGTTACCCTGCCTCTCCCCTGGCATCAGACCTTGTCTTTCTCCAGAGCTGTTTCCTGTGGTAGCCAGTTATATAGCCACGGTCTTTTAAACTGTTTTCCTCTTTCGCCTTGTTATTTACAAAACTATTTCTATGTCACTACCATTTCACTCTAATGACTGTTCTCTATGGCATAATAATATTCCATCATCACAATACCCATTAAGCTCAGCTAACGTTTTAAAATGTACAAAGAATGCAATAGTAAGTTGTGAGACCCAGTCTGTTAGAAATGCTATTTTTAAAAGAAAGATACATTACCTCATAAATCTTGTTAACGTGTTTTGCATGAACATAGATAAGGCCACTCCACTCTTTAAATAAAATAAACAAAAAATATGATTATATTACATAAAGAGATACTTTTAAAACTCAGATTTTTAAAAGGAACAAGGCCAAACTTTTTGAAAATCAAAGTTTTCATTTCCAATTCTCTGAGACTGAAGTGTAAATTATGCTGTGATTCTCCCAGATCTTGTGCTCAGGACAGCAACACAAGGGGAGTCAGACTGTAAGCCAAATTAAATATTTTTCTCACTGATGTGGTAAAAGTTCTAAAGACAGATGTTTACAAAAGGAAGGAGGATTTGGTAAAATAGAGTGAGGCAAGCAGTAAGAGTGGCAAGGAAGTCATGGCAGCTGGGAATGTGCTGTCCTCAGTCAGGAGGCAGAGGTGAGTGGATGAGCTCAGTCTGCTTGCTTTCCCTCCGACCAGGACCCAGCCTGTGCAGTATCACCCACATCTATGGTGTTCTTCCAGTCTCAATGAGCTCAGTCTACATAATTCTTCACAAGAATGTCCAAAGCTTTATTTCCAAGGTGACGCTAAATCCCGTCAAATTGACAACCAAGCATGACAATTACAGCTTCCTAGAACAGAGTAGAGTTTCATGCCCAGTCACTTGGGGAAACATAGGATTCTCCCACCTGCTACTGCTAGGAAGGTATGTAAAATAAAGAAGTTAGAATGAGGTTTGTGATTTTGCATTCTACTGCTCTGATTCCTAGATTTTTCATAAAAGCCATACCTTCTTCAACCCAGTATAATCTGGCTTTCAACCTTGTCCCAAAACATTTTAATATTCCATTTGTCAAAATAAATGAGTTTTCCTTACTCCATATCATCTTCTCTTTGACTTAACACCAGTTTCTTGACTCTGGTCTCCTCTCTCTCTCTCTCTCTCTCTCTCTCTCTCTCTCTCTCTCTCTCTCTAAATTTTTATTGGATATTTTCTTTATTTACATTTTAAATGTTATCCCCTTTCCTGGTCCTGACACGCCCCCCCCAGAACCACCTATTCCATCCCCCTCTCCTGCTTCGATGAGGGTGCTCCCCCACCCACCCACTCACTCCCGCCTCCCCATCCTGGCATTCCCCTACACTGGAGCATGGAGCCTTCACAGAACCAAGGGCCTCTCCTCTGATACCCCACAAGGCCATCCTCTGCTACATATGCAGCTGGAGCCACCATGTGTACTCCTTGGTTGGTGGTTTAATCCCTGGGTGCTCTGGGAAGCTCTGGTTGGTTGATATTAGTGTTCTTCCTATAGGGTTACAGACCTCTTCAGCTCTTTGGGTCCTTTCTCTAACTCCTCCATTGGGGACCCCATTGGAGACCCCATGATCAGTCCAATGGTTGGCAGCAAGCATCAGCCTCTGTATTGGTCAGGATCTGGCAGAGCCTCTCAGGATACAACTGTATCAGGCTCCTGTCAGCATGCACTTCTTGGCATCCACAATAGTGTCTGGTGACTGTATATGGGATGGGACAGTCTTTGGATGGCCTTTCCTTCAGTCTTTGCTCCACACATCTCTGTATTTGCTCCCATGAATATTTTGTTCCCCTTTCTAAGAAGGAATGAAGCACCCACACTTTGTTCTTCCTACTTCTTGAGATTCATGTGGTCTGGGAATTGTATCTTGGGTATTATGAGTATCTGGGCTAATATCGACTTATCAGTGAGTGCATACCATTTGTGCTCTTTTGTGATTGGGTTACCTCACTCACAATATTTTCTAGTTCCATCCATTTGCATAAGAATTTCACAAGTTCATTTTTAAAAAAAAATTTTAATAAGGTATTTTCTTATTTTACATTTCTTTTTTTTTTTTTTTCTTCTCAACAGCCTTTATTGCAGGAACGCCTCGATGCTGCTACAGAGACCTTATTTTACATTTCTAATGCTATCCCAAAAGTCCCCCATAACCCCCACTCCCCTACCCACCCACTCCCACTTCTTGGCCCTGGTGTTCCCCTGTACTGAGGCTTATAAAGTTTGCAAGACCAAGGGGCCTCTCTTCCAAATGATGGCCAACTAGGCCATCTTCTGCTAACCAGGGGTACTAGTTAGTTCATATTGTTGTTCCACCTATAGGGTTGCATATCCCTTTAGCTCTTTGGGTGCTTTCTCTAGCTTCTCCATTGGGGGCCCTGTGTTCCATCCAATAGCTGACTGTGAGCATCCACTTCTGTGTTTGACAGGCACCGGCATAGCCTCACAAGAGACAGCTATATCATTTATATATTTTATATATAAAATCTTGCTGGCATATGCAATGGTGTCTGCGTTTGGAGGCTGATTATGGGATGGCCCCCAGTGTGGAAGTCTCTAGATGGTCCATCCTTTCGTCTCAGCTCCAAACTTTGTCTCTGTAACTCCTTCCATGGGTGTTTTGTTCCCAATTCTAAGAAGGGGCAAAGTGACCACAATTTGGTCTTCGTTTTTCTTGAGTTTCATGTGTTTTGCAACTTGTATCTTGGGTATTCTAAATTTCTGGGCTAATATCCACTTATCAGTAAGTACATATCATGTGAGTTCTTTTGTGATTGGGTTAACTCACTCAGGATGATGCCCTCCAGGTCCACCCATTTGCCTAGGAATTTCATAAATTCATTGTTTTTAAGAGCTGAGTAGTACCCCATTCTGTAAATGTACCACATTTTCTGTATCCATTCCTCTGTTGATGGACATCTGGGTTCTTTCCAGCTTCTGGCTATTATATATAAGGCTGCTATGAACATAGTGGACCATGTGACCTTGTTATATGTTGGAGAATCTTTGGGGTATATGCCCAGGAGTGGTATAGCTGGATTCTCAGGATCCTATGTCCAATTTTGTGAGGACCCGCCAGACTGATTTCCAGAATGGTTGCACCATTTTGCAATCCTACCAACAATGGAGAAGTGTTCCTCTTTCTCCACATCCTCACCATCATCTGCTGTCACCTGAGTTTTTGATCTTAGTCATTCTGATTGGTGTGACGTGGAATCTCAGTGTTGTTTTGATTTGCAACTCCCTGATGACTAAGGATGTTGAACATCCTTAGGTGCTTCTCAGCCATTTGGTATTCCTTAGCTGAGAATTCTTTGTTTAGCTCTAACTCTTGAGTTCTTTGTATATATTGGATATTAGCCATCTACAGATGTAGGATTGGTAAAGATCTTTTTCCAATCTGTTGGTAGCTGTTTTGTCCTTACTCAAAAAGAAATTAGGGAAACAACATCCTCCCAATAGTCACAAGTAATATAAAATACCTTGGAGTGACTCTCACCAAGCAAGTGAAAGATCTGTATAACAAGAACTTCAAGTCTCTGAAGAAAGAAATCGAAGATGATCTCAGAAGATGGAAAGATCTCCCATGCTCATGGATTGGCAGGATTAATATAGTCAAAATGGCTATCTTGCCAAAGTAATCTAGAGTTTCAATGGTTCTCTCTTTCTAAGAATATGTTCTACTCCTGCCTATTAGCCTGCTGGGTGACTGCTTCTTTGCAGTCTTCTCCCTTGAGTCCTCCTATTCAGCCAATCCATCCCCTAAATGCCTGGACTCTCCCAAACCCAAGGCATCGCTCTTTTTCTCTTGTTTTCATTCGCTTTCTTTTCTTTGAAAGCTTCAGCCACTCCTACTGCTGGTTTTATGTGAAGCAGTGGACTCTTGTAGCTATTTCCACTTTCTGCCAGTAGTTCCTTAGGCTTAGCATTGTTAAACTTACCAGGAGTAAAAGCACACTCTGGGTTCTAGTTCTGCCACTTAGCAAAACTATGCCCTTGAGCAAATCATGACTATGAGCTCATTTCCTCATTGACAGGAATGACGATAGATGCAGAAATTGTAGCTTTCAGTACAATGGGAAAGACAAAGACCTATACATTCTGTAAGTTCCACACACAGGCTGCTTAGCTACTAGAAGAGTTAACCATGGGCAGTAGGTTCAGAATGGTGATGCTATTACCAATTCCTCTAGCTCACAAAATCCTCATTATCAGAACCTAGCTGTGCCTCCTCAGTTCCTCTTTTGAATTATTGCCAATATTTACTTTCTTTCTTCATTTCTGTTCCAAATAAACTAGTCTGGACCTGTTCATCAGTTTATGGGTTTATAAGTTAAAAAAAAAACAAAACACTTTACCATTTCTTAGAAATGGGGACAAAACACCCATGGAAGGAGTTACAGAGACAAAATTTGGAGCTGTGACGAAAGGATGGACCATCTAGTGATTGCCATATGCAGGGATCCATTCCATAATCAGCTTCCAAATGCTGACACCATTGCATACACTAGCAAGATTTTGCTGAAAGGACCCAAATATAGCTCTCTCTTATGAGACTATGCCGGGGCCTAGCAAACACAGAAGTGGATGATCACAGTCAGCGATTGGATGGATCACAGGGCCCCCAATGGAGGAGCTAGAGAAATTACCCAAGGAGCTAAAGGGAACTGCAACCCTATAGGTGGAACAACAATATGAACTAACCAGCACCCCGGAGCTCTTGTCTCTAGCTGCATATGTATCAAAAGATGGCCTAGTCGGCCATCACTGCAAAGAGAGGCCCATTGGACTTGCAAACTTTATATGCCCCAGTACAGGGGAACGCCAGGGCCAAAAAGGGGGAGTGGGTGGGTAGGGGATTAGGGGGTGGGTAGGGGATTAGGGGGGTGGGTATGGGGGACCTTTGGGATAGCATTGAAAATGTAAAAGAGGAAAATACCTAAAAAAAAAAAAAAAAAAAAAAAAAAAGCTTTACTTCCTAAACAATTTTTCTTCTATTTAACTTCTTCTTAGATATAATTTCCATCCTACTTCCTGGTAATGCTTCCTGTAGGATAGTAATTTCTGGTCACTAGCAGAATAAATTCTAAGATCTTGAAAATACCAAATTGCACATTATCCCAAAGTACATTACCAACATCATTATTAACTCCTACCCTCTTCAACCAATAATCTTAAGTTCAAATATCTGGCAATCCTCTAAATACCATATGTATACCATTATATAGCATCTATAACAACATATAACACAGAGAGACAAACATGCATACACATATGTACTTATACTCTGTTTTGTTCATACCAGCCCATATCACTCACACACACACACACACACACACACACACATTCTCACATTCTCTCTCCCTCTCCCTCCCTCCCTCTCTCCCTCCCTCCTTCCCTCCTTCCCTCCCCCTCTCTCTCTCTCTCCCTCTCTCTCTGTTTTACTCTCACAAGCCTATCATTTACAAAGCTGTAGTGCCTTGTTCTTGTTCTATCTCCAGGAATGACCAGGTCAAATAATGTGATTAAATCACAACTTTCTAAATGCCACAATAGTTTCCTCTTTTGTGCTTTAAGGTACTTTTGTTTTCAATTTTTTACACCTTAACTATACTACTTATAAACTGTTTTATATGAACTGTATATTTGAATTAATTATTTGACATATTGTTTTTACAAAATAGAAGTTAAGGAATATAATAATTAAGTCCTCAATAATCTTAATGGAACAACCATTAAGGTACCATGTTCTCCCCCTGCCCACATTCTTTCATACTTGAAGTAACCAAGAAGAGTGCCAATGAAGAAACAACTAAACTCAATTGAGATACAGAGATGTGGGGCAACCCGACACAGGAGAAGAGGCAACAGAAAATGCTAGGCTTACACAATAAGTTACTTGAAGCTGACGGTATACTACCAATACTAATAAAGATCTCACAATGTAATGAGTGTGTGTTGGCTATAAATGTATTATAAAATAGGAAATTAATACTGGCCCCAAAGACCTAGGACTGAGATTTAATTTGGTCAGGCATGGTGACACACACCTTAATCCCCAACACTTGGGAGGCAGAGACAGGAGAATCTTTCTAAGGTCCAGGCCAGCCTGGACTATACTGAAAGAAATGAAGAAGCAGAACAGGAGGAGGAAGAAAATGAGGAAATATTATTAATTCTTCACCCAAAGCTACAGGTCAAATACTCATTTATTTTTAAGAGTTAAAGGAAGAAAGAGGTCAGGGGTCTAGAGATACAGCCCAGCAGTTAAGAGCACTAGCTAGTCCTCCAGGGACTCACAGTATGTATAACTCCCATTCAGGGGACTGACTGCCCTGTTCTGCCCTTCCTGAGCATGAAAGTGATACACAGGCACACATGTAGGCACACCACCCATAAACATTTTCAAAGAGTTAAAGAAAAGAAGTCAGCAACAGCAAACACTATGAGCCAAGCAGAGGACGGTACTATGGAGTAATTCCAAAAAACAAAGGCAGCAGTGAAGTGCTCGGGTACAGGCATCTGGGAAGCACTGGAGAAGGGAGTGGAGAGCTACAACAGATGTGGTTTTATTTGTCTGTATCCTGAGAGGTAGTTTCACCTTTCCAGGTCATCCCAGTAACAACTATGAGAAAACCCGTACAATCCTCAGTGTGTGTAAGCAAACAAGGAGCATCAACCCCCCTCCGCACTTGCATGCATCGTGAGTATAAAAACTCCCATCTTGCAAAGTATCTTATTCCATGACCATAAGTACCTGTTTTGTGGGATAAGGAATGCCTTCCAAATACACTGAGATATTTTTGGAAAATAAATAACTTGTCTATCTATATCTATGGCTAAAATGAAATTGTACCAGAGTAGCAACAAAATTAAAGCATTTATACAGAAGGCTGGGGGCTGCTGTAGGCATTTAAGCCACAAAGACCTAGGCAGTAATTTGGCAGAAGGGCACCAGGAGGCCAGGGAGAAAGGAGAGCACTCTGCTCCTTCTGGGTTAAGGCTGTGAAGCTTCCTAAGCATTACGTCTTTTCCTTGACACATCACACCTACTTGCTGCAAAGTAAGCAATTTTATATCTTCCTATACACTTACGTTTACAACTGTGGACTTTGATTCCTTCAGATCTCTAAAGAGATTTCTCAAGGTTTCTAGACCATCTGTGCCACAGAACCATAATCTTACAAATGAATAATATTTACACTTTTCCCCCTATGGTTTGCTTTACTCCTTTTCCTATCTCTTCAGGGCTAACCCTTCTGTGGCATTAGTCCATCTCTTGGTTTCCATAGCTTCAATTAACTGCCATATCCGGGGATCCATCCCATAATCAGCCTCCAAACACCGACACCATTGCGTACACTAGCAAGATTTTGCTGAAAGGACCCAGATATAGCTGTCTCTTATGAGACTATGCCGGGGCCTAGCAAACACAGAAGTGGATGATCACAGTCAGCTAGTGGATGGATCACAGGGCCCCCAATGGAGGAGCTAGAAAAAGTACCCAAGGAGCTAAAGGGATCTGCAACCCTATAGGTGGAACAACAATATGAACTACCCAGTACCCCGCCTCCCGCAGAGCTCGTGTCTCTAGCTGCATATGAATCAGAAGATGGCCTAGTCGGCCATTAGTAGAAAGAGAGGCCCATTGGTCGTGCAAACTTTATGGACTTTGTTTTTTCTCTTTTCTTTCATACCACTCTGACATGTAAAAATAAATACATATCTAATGTGTACCACTTGAGTTAATAAATATCACCAATTCAACGATCAACCCCCACTCAGATTACAGGTAAACCCCCCAATTAAAGTATTTTCTTCCCTCCATTTTATCATGACTGTAGGGTGTGTGTATAAGAACATTGATAGATATACTCTAGCACTGCTCATTACAGACACCATGGTATAGCACTAATTTGCCATGTGTAATGGAAACTAAATTTCCCATATTCTACCCTTAGTATCTGCGACATCACCATTCTACTCGTGCTCCAAAAATTTCTACAATTTAGAATTTTCTTAAAAAATGTTTAATCAAATTACACAAGAATGGCTGAGAAGCACCTGAAAAAATGTTCAGCATCCTTAATCATCAGGGAAATGCAAATCAAAACAACCCTGAGATTCCACCTCACATCAGCCAGAATGGCTAAGATCAAAAATTCAGGTGACAGCAGATGCTGGCAAGGATGTGGAGAAAGAGGAACATTCCTCCATTGTTGGTGGGATTGCAAGCTTATACAACCACTCTAAAAATTAGTCTGGCGGTTCCTCAGAAAATTGGACATAGTACTAACAGAGGATCCCGCAATACCTCTCCTGGGCATATATCCAGAAGATGTTCTAACTGGTAAGAAGGACACATGCTCAACTATGTTCATAGCAGCCTTATTTATACTAGCCAGAAGCTGGAAAGAACCCAGATGCCCCTCAACAGAGGAATGGATACAGAAAATATGGTACATTTACACAATGGAGTACTACTCAGCTATTAAAAAGAATGAATTTATGAAATTCCTAGGCAAATGGATGGACCTGGAGGGCATCATCCTAAGTGAGGTAACACAATCACAAAGGAACTCACACAATATGTACTCACTGGTAAGTGGATATTAGCCCCAAACCTAGGATACCCAAGATATAAGATACAATTTGCAAAACACATGAAACTCAAGAAGAACGAAGACGAAAGTGTGGACACTTTGCTCCTTCGTAGAACTGGGATCAAAACCCCCCTGGAAGGAGGTACAGAGACAAAGACTGGAGCTGAGACGAAAGGATGGACCATCTAGAGACTGTCATATGGGGATTCATCCCGTAATCAGCCTCCAAACGCTGACACCATTGCACAAACTAGCAAGATTTTGCTGAAAGGACCCCATTATAGCTGTCTCTTGCGAGGCTATGCCGGGGCCTAGCAAACACCGAAGTGGATGCTCACAGTCAGCTATTGGATGGATCACAGGGCCCCCAATGGAGGAGCTAGAGAAAGTACACAAGGAGCTAAAGGGGTCTGCAACCTTATAGGTGGAACAACAATATGAACTAACCAGTATCCCCCAGAGCTCATGTCTCTAGCTGCATATGTATCAGAAGATGATCTAGTCGGCCATCAGTGGAAAGGGAGGCCCATTGGTCGTGCAAACTTTATATGCCTCAGTACAGGGGAACGCCAGGGCCAAGAAGTGGGGCGGGGGAGGGTTTGGGGGACATTCGGGTAGCATTGGAAATGTAAATGAAGAAAATACCAAGTTAAAAAAATACTGCAAGAAATACTACATGAAAAAAAAATTACAAAAGAAGAGGTGGAGGAGGTACTGCTGGAAGGAGAGAGCAATACTG
This sequence comes from Mus musculus, assembly GCF_000001635.26. Classification (NCBI taxonomy): domain Eukaryota; kingdom Metazoa; phylum Chordata; class Mammalia; order Rodentia; family Muridae; genus Mus; species Mus musculus. The sequence goes on along the minus strand of NC_000076.6, from coordinate 29,322,736 downwards.
AAAGCCAGTGATACTCATTCTCCAAAACACAAGCACATCCAAAATTGCTCTGCTTGGACCACAAAGATGAGTTATCTCAGCATGCCAACCAAAATGCCTTTTATAGATACCCTGTAGGGAAGACCCTAACATTTCCTTCTTTTCCTTACAAATTCTTATTATTACCCTTATAAATCTTTATACTTTCTCACAAAACACAATAAACCAAATCAAACAAAAATTTCTTTTTGAAGAGTTATAGTACTAAGCACACAGGTAAGACGACTTTCTCAGGCATATCTGTTGTGAGCACCCGTGAGGACACAGGCTATGTACTTACTTCTGGAGTGGAGAGTGCCTTCACAGCATTCAGATCAGATCCTGAGCAGAAAGTATTTTTTGCTCCATGGATAATGAGGCCTTTCCCTTCTGTCCAATTTTCTAATTCAATTACCCTTTCCAAAAGTTGTAGCATCATGACACCTATTAGATGAGAGAGGAAAAACACAAACACATTTGAGAGATGATAAAAACAGATACAGTAAAGTGCTAAGCAAGAGTGCGAAGACAGATACTTTATAAATATTTACTGTAGATTTACCAAATGTTTATTGTTTTGATGTTTTGATATAATGGATTATACAAACAAGGTATATAAAACAGGCTCTGCTTTAAAATTTTAAATTCACAGAAATCAGACAAACGTATTTAGGTAGAAAAATAGGAATATATCATACATGTCCTAGGAATAGAAAAATTGGAATATATTATAGTGGATACAGTGATAAGGAAAAATTACTTCTTATGGTAAAGAGAGCAAATATATTCTGTCTCAGTGAACAAGGTCAATGGGCTCTATGAGCATAACACGACTGTGAGATATTATGATACACGAGATACAAAAAGTCTACAACAAAGTGAAATTCTAACCATCTCCTCAGCGGGACTACTGATTGTTCAGTTAAGTCTGGAAAGGGCTAATAAACACATAAATTAAGGTCATGGTTGCAAAACTGACACACCTGAGGTACAATATAAAATTGCTTTACAGGTCTACCAGCAGTAAAGCTGATGAATTACACATTAGATCGTTATCATATGGAAACAGCAGAAGTGTCATTTCAAGTTCTAATAAATAACCTGTATCTGTGCATATCATGGGTCATAATATATGCAGATATGATTAATGGGATTTTACAACATTTTTCATGGGACTTTGTTTTGGAAAAAAAAATCCTACAAGGTCAATAATTACTATTCTGCCATAACCAATAGTAATAGGGGCTACAGTTAGATGTTAGATCAATGTTATGAATTCACAAATAACTAACAAAATCATCCTTTCTAAGTACTACCTACTTAAAATAAAAGCTTCTCAAGAATGTCCTGCACACTTGAAAATATTCTTGCATGCAAATTATTTACAGTTTGGGAAACAAAAATAATCCATATATTTAGGGTAAGAATAAATCTATATAGACAAATCTATACCTTCAATCACAAATGATATTTAAACCTAAACAATAATGGTGACCATGAATATAAAAATTGTACCACTAGTTCATTTTAAACTCTCTCTTTTGACTTAGTACAGCAAACTTTAAGAGTTGGGGGGTATATTAAAAACTCAGAGCCTTAGAATATCTGCTTTGATGATATCTAAGCAAAGGCACTGGGGCTCATCGGCCCACGCATGTTAACAAAACACCATTACTTAAAGCATCTCTGCTTGTACTTGTTTTTCACATTATGCATTAAATTAATATACCCCCTACATAATTGAATCTATGGAGATAGTACCATTAATTACATGCAAATTTTGAACACCTCAAATGTGGGTGGTCACCTGAAGTATGTTCTAAATGTAATAACAGATTTCAAAGACATAGAATGAAAAGAGAAAGAAAAGTATTGTACATGAAATTTTTATAATCTTTACTTCAATAAAAATATTTTTATTAGATATTTTCTTTATTTACATTTCAAATGTTATCCCCTTTCCCGGTTTTCCCTCCGAAAGCCCCCTTATCTCCTCCCCCTGGTAAAAATATTTTAAATAAAGGAAGTTAAACGGACTATATTATTATAATTAATATTACCTATTTGGTTTTGCTATCTAAATGATAGCTGCTAGAATATTTAACATTATACATGAATCTCATTGTGTCTGTCATTCTATTTGTGTTGGCCAGCATTGCTGTAATCAAGACGGTCTCAATTCCTGAAGCAGAATGAAAGTAGCCTTTCCATAAAGGCCCAGTGCTGGAAACTCATAGTCTACAGTTGATTGAATTATGTGTAAATACATAAAACGTTGTAAAATACTTCTGAGCCTAACAATTTAAATGCTAAAAGTAAAAATGCAAGCTGGTTCAACCATTCTGGAAATCAGTACGAACATTCCTCAAAAACTAAAAATAAACCTACTGTGACTCAGCTATAGTACTCCTTGACATATACGCAAAGAACTCTAAATTCTACTCTAGATCCTTGCTCAGCCATGTACACTACCACCCAGTTCACAATAGATAGAAAACAAGAAAAGCAAAAACAAAACAAACAAACCAACAAAAAACCTAAATGCCCTTCAAGAGATGATGGGTAATGAAAATACTTTTCAGCTGTAAATATAAATAAAATTACAAAATATGCAAGTAACTGGGTAGACTTAGAAATTATTATACTCAGTCTTCCCAGACTGAGAAAGACAAATGTCACTTCTACATCTAAATCTTCAAATCAGAGTATACAACAAGGAGAAACCACAGCAATCAGAAAGTATGAAGGAATGAGGTGGGGTGATACAAATAGGAATAGGAACTAGGGAGGCTGGAGGGAGGTCAATATAAAAGAGAGAAAGGAGGAAGGACAAAGAACACCTAGGTCGTTTGATAAAACTTCAAGGAATCTTATTATTCTTTACTTATCTGAAAATATACACTATACATATAAGTGTATGCACACGCACACACACACACATATATACAGAGATACATAAACACACACACAAAGTAAATTATGTCTCTTGGGCTAATAATGCTTTCCATAAGAATCACAAACTAACAAAATGCCCAGTACCAGTCTTGAGAAATCTTTAAATGGCTAGTCAACATCATCCAAGTGACTCCCCAAACAACATAGACTATTGCTGTTCCTCTTACTTGACTTTCAAAGGTTGAAGGTAAACCTCTAATGCTGAAAACACTGGACACAGGACTTGGACTATTTGAGCTGGGTCTAACATGAAAGCCCTTTTCCTGTGGTCTAATATCCATGGGACCAAAAAACACTATGAAAGCTACCAAGGGAAGACAACAGTCAATAGTTCTATGCCAAGGTGACATCTGTGAGCCAAAACAACAGGCATGGCCAGCCAACCTTCTTATATGTACAGACAGTGGCACTCACATATTCGTATTTCTCAGAAACTATCCACTTGAACTGAAGGTCCACTCAACACGAGAAATCATGCCTGGTACTAGAAACTGAGCCAACTTCCTGGTGGTAGTGAAGTAGGTCATGAACCCCAAAATAAAAATCTACTATCATTATTTTGCTACGCCAGAATAATTCCTCACTATATTCTAAATGTTATCCTTATACTCACAGACAAATGTAGATACTATCTCTCATCAAACAGAACCAAACCAAACCAAACCAAAGAAAAGTCTCTTTGCTGTCAATGGAGGCCATCACAGAAAACCACAAGTGAACAAATTCAATTCAGAGATCAATGGACTGCAGTGATCTGAGTCACTGTGGATACATCATAGCTCCTGCACATCCCATTCAAGGGACACCAAGTAAGAGGGGTGGACAGCTTGTCAGAGAGAAAATACCAGGATGACTGCTGGGACACAGTGTTTCCTAGAAATGGTTGTATAAACAAGACCTGAAAAATGGCAGTACCAATAGACATGTAAAGTCCTACACAGTCTCACCCCTAACCAAAGACTATAGTCAACCAATTGCAGCCGAGCGAGAATTAGCTTCTGGGGTGGGACCAATACAAAGTGGTCAGTGTTGAAGCCATATAAATACAAACAACAAAAACACACTCAGCAGTTAGTTTGTACTTATATATCTCTCTCTCTCTCACTCTCTCTCTCTCTCTGTGTGTGTGTGTGTGTGTATGCGTGTGTGTGTGTGTGTGTGTGTGTGTGTGTGTGTGTGTGTGTGTAAACACAATAATAATTAAAGAAAATGATTCTATCAACCTGAGAGTGAGGGATACTGAAAACCACAACCAATCAAAATGCACAGTTGTATAGCCCAGTTCTAACTGTTATACCTACAACACCAACTCCTGCACCTAAGGCTTAACAAACATTGTAGAAGAGGGGAGGGGGAGATGCTAAAAGCCAGGAGAAGAGGGAGTTTGCTTTATGGTTATATCTTCTAGAAATATCAGAATATATGAAGTCTCACCAACATGACTGTCTAAATTTGACCTGAAGAAGGATGACACCAATAGCTATGCCAATGTGAATGTGGACAAGAGAAAGTTCATGAGGACTCAACCCTATACAAAGAACTACAGGTAATTAAGGAATGTTGGAAATGGAAGAAAAATCTTTCCCAGGGAAGAAAGTGTCTTTGGTTATCCATAACCAAGTGGTCAGTTCTGAAAACATAAACAGACAAGTGACTGAGTAGGTTACACTTATGTATTCAGGGATATAATACACACATGCACATACACAGAGAGAGAGAGAGAGAGAGAGACAGAGACAGAGACAAACAATGAACTTGAGAGAGAACAAGGCAGGGTGTATATGGGGGAGCATAAAAACATATTGACTTAACAGTGTCCATTTTTATCAAGATTTGTACTCATGACTTAAAAATTAACTTGTGCATAATTATAAAAATATTTCTGGTTCACATTATTAGAAAATGATATCAGTGTGCATATATTCTACAAAGAATACCAAGACTTTCAAACAAAATTTTCACTGGGAAAGACTAGAAAAGCTGCGATAGCAGACTATGACTTAGTGTCATTCTCTGTGTGAAGAAGGCAGACCTCTCCTACCTGAGAAGGCATTCATTTTATTGGGGTTGTTTAGCGTCAGAATGCCAATGCCGTTCTGCTTCTTTAGGAGGTCAATGGATCCACCAGGAAACTGCTCCAGTATCTTCTTCACTTCCTCCTCGTGGAAGCCATGACTCGTATTATAAAGCGACACTCCTGTTTGTAAGAGTTTTGTTCTTACAGACAGAGATGAAGTCAAAAGACATTTTGCCATTTCTAGAAAAGAAAAAAAAGGATACAGTTATCCCAATAAAAAGAGACATATTATTTTTATACTGTTGTGTTGGATATAATAAAAAGCTTTTCTCTTGAACTGTGAAAACCTTGCCAATGAAGGTAAGCTCCAGTTAAGTAGACTAGGCTAGCCTACAACTCGTTTTTCTTCAAGGTTCCATCTTTCGGGAGGGTTTATCCATGCTGGGCTGGGCTTTTAGTGATGCAACTAGCTTTGAGTCATCACTGCCCCTGTAGGTAGCTCAATCAGTCCACTAGTCCATCAAGCTGGCCTTCAGTGGAGTGATACTTTGGTGTCTTATCAGTTCTTTGGACTGAACCCACACTTGTGGTGTTGTATCCACCCCCCAGAACAGTATCTCATTAACAGTGTATGTGTGTTTGCATTTTTTATTGTGTTTGCATTTTTTTTATTTACTGTTACAGATGTTTCATTTAATTGCCCACAGTTACTTAAATTCTGTGAGAAACAAATCTTATATTCCTGGCCCTGATTCAGGCCTTACTGATACCTGGATGTCCCTATAATCCAATTGGGACATTCTGAAATTGACCCTATTTTTAATGCCTCTTTACTAACAAATGAATCATGTCTCCTTCATTTGGCCTTTACTTAAAATTTGCCTTTCTTCTCTCAAGATTCACCCTACATATACATACTCTCTCACACACACACACATAATATGGACACAAATAACCAGAGTCTTACAAATATAACATGCTATATTACTTCCTTCTTAAAATATTTTTTCTCCTTTTTCTGATCTGGTACATCAATAACAGAATTTCTAAGTTTCCACCCAGAAGTGATTATTAACATCATCCAATGTTAATATGTTACACATATCAGTATTTTTCTTTTCCTCTCACAAGGCTAATGGATGTTATGGATTAGGACTAATATATTCTTTCAGAGCTATAAGTAATTTACCAGTAAATACAAAAAAATTATTAGCAACCATAATTGAGAAGAGCAGTTTGACTGGTGTCGTCCTACTCATTTCCAGAGAAAGACTGAAATGTGAACTCTCTGTAGGAGGCAACAAGTGTGTCTGCTTTTACTGGTGTTGCTATTTTGACTTACTCAATTCTATTCTCCTTCATTTCCTCTCCGCTGTCAGTCTTATTCCTCACACAGCACCCTTCATGTTTTGAGAAAAGACACTTGGAGCTACTTTTACCCTCTCACCTTAAGAAGGGCACACAGAGTAGGTGTCACAGTTCTGCTGAGTCTACTTCTGGGCTAGGAAAACATAAGTTCTCAAGATCAAGGATTCATATTGAAAACTTGAGTCGCCTACATTTCCAGAAATAAGCCTAATGAGTTCAGTGCGCTTACCAAATATATAAATACACACATATACATATACATACATATATACACACACATACACATACATATATATACATATACATACACATACATATATATACACACACATATATATACACACATATATACATACATATATATATATATATATATGGCTATGTGTGCTCTGCAAATTGTTTGGTTTGCTCATGAGTATGTTTCAGTAGAGAGATAACTCAAATAGGAGATTAATTTGAAGCAAAAGTTCTTATCTTTCCCACACTGGTTACAACATCAAACGAAAATGCTACAAAAACCTGATTATGATTTAGATGGCTATTTAAAGAATATTAATTTGTCTGTATTTTTATAATGCTTTGTTTAGGAAAATAACAGGAAATTAAAGTATAAAATATAGAGTTAAGGCTCAGAAATCATTGGCATTTTAACAGTTATTATAGGTTAGTAGAATCTATATCCATATATTTGCATACATACACCTATATATACATATATGTATCTATGGTAAGGGGGTCTACCTATTTTACCTAGATATATTGTCTAGCATCCATCATTGAGTATGATTAGTATAAATGGTATCGGATCATGACCCTTCACCCTTAAACCACTGAACACTTATTTATGTAATGCATTGCTTTGCATCATTAGAAATAGACACTTTTCCAAGAAAGGCTTCTATTATGACATGTGCCCATTTTTCTATTAATTTCCCATTTTTTCTCTTCTTCCTTTGTTCTGTATCTCTCTTTCAACACTGAACCTTCTTTTCTGCTCTTCTTTCAGATTCCTTTCTGTACCAGTGTAATTCAAAGAACAGCTCAAGCCTGCTATTGGAAATCCAACTGTAACAATGTGCTAATAGTTTGTTGTGCATACTTTCATCTCAATTTTAAATACACAAACTCAATGGTTAAAATCATTTACTACTGATCCAGAGAACCTGAGTTTGGTTTCCAGCTAGTAACTCCAGCTCTAGGAGACCCAGATTTCTTCTGACCTCCCATTCTTGTGCATATAACCTGCCCACCGCACCCCTATATACATAATTAAAAATAACTTTTTAAAAGATACATGATGGCTAGGGTGTTAAGAGGATAAGAATGTTAGATATTGGTGAATTAGTGTAGTATCTGAAAATATAAGTAGAGTTTAAGATTTCAATGTTGTCTTAGAGCAGACACACATAAACAGATTATATTTGCTATATTCCTGGGAACACAAGGTAATGAAAATGGCTGAGTTACAATGTTAGAAACATTTCTTCAGGACAAAAATCCTAAATTTTGTCATGTGGTAGGACAGCAAAGCAGCTGTTCTATCAGGAAACAGACCATTCCAGGTGAACATGCTCACTGCCAAGCCACTGCAAAGCACCTCTGGCCATCTGGGACCAAAGGTTTCCCTCTCCAATTCTACATGCTAGTTCTTCCATTAAAAGTCCTTAAATTATACTAGAAAACTAACATAATTCCATATTTAAAACAATTAGCATAAGTAAACAAAGAAAAATCATAAGGTACTTTTGAATGAAATATATAACCTGTTTCTCAAGTTTTCACATTACACACCACCTACACCTCTCCCCACACAAACCAAAGAAAAGAACTTTTATTTCCTCAAATATTGATTTTTGTCATCCCAAATCTTAGCACATATACTGTTACAGGGTTGTTTTTTGTTTTTTTTTTTTTTCCTGACAGTAATTTCAAGTTATCTTCTCTAAGTTCCCAGACTACATAAAATCCATCTCCACTACCAACAGCTGTGGTCACATCAAACACTATCATTAACTTCTAGTTCTGACAAGTCGTCCTAGTAAATTTAGTTTCCAAGAAGGCATCCGAAGTGTTGAGAACAGTCCCTGGCAAACGGGGATTTCCAAGATTTTTCTTAAAACACATGGCTAGTTCACCATCTAGCTGGTTTCTTCTAATTCACTTTGTTGCACATCCTCTTTGCGCCTCAGCTAGCTGTCAACTAATTGGTTTTCAAGTCAAAAAGACAAACAAAACAAGCCTGTCTTGTTGCCATCTTCCTCTTCCCTCCCCAAGATTTCACTTTTTTTTTTTTTTTTTTAACCTGTCAGGCTCCTATGAGGGAGCTATTTCTTCAAACTAACTCTTTGATCAGTCTTGGTCACATCTCTAGCACGGAGAACAAGAAACAATAACAAGTTAGAGAATCCGATGTGGAAGTTAGGAAATTAAGAAATGCTAACGTGTGGTGATGTCCTTAGTGAGGTGTTCATAACTCCTTGAGATTTGATAAAAGTGGAGACAGAATAGGATAACTTTAATTGCTCCCATCAAAGTTGGGTTGCTCTTCTTGTTGAAAAAGTTGGCTTCACGAAACAAAGATGTAGGAAAAGTTTGAAATAAGCAAGATCATTTAGCTCACAGGTAGAGATCCCACGGAACATTACCTCGGTTCTCACAAGGGATTCCAAAATATTCAGAAATCGGCTTAGAATTGACCTCACACCTTCTCATCCTTTGAAACTGCCAATTTAGCGGATTTTCCCACGTTCTCTGCAACGCCTCAGGATTTCCCAGAGACCTGCAGGAACTCACGAGCCCACCTGCGCGGCGGCGCCTGCGCTGCGGTGCAGAGCCAGCAGAGGGCAGTGCGCCTGCGCGGTGAGCGTGTGCGCAGCCGCGCGCCCCCTCGCTCTGCATTGGCCCGCAAAGGCGCGCCACCCAATCACGCCACAGCGCGCTGGCCAGGGTGCGGGGGGCGAGGGGGCGAGGGGGAGGGGACATCTCCGCGGCCTGTCACTTGGCCGCAGCCTTACCGCCGGCCCGCAGCCCCTGGCTCTGACTTGCGCTTCCGTGTCCTGAGACCCTCTTCCCGCACCCCACCTTCCGCTGCGCGCGAGCCTCTTCCGGCTTCCACACCGCTCCGGGCCTGTTTCCGCTCCTGGTATGCTCCCCGGGATCCTTTGGCCAGAGCTCCTGAGTTAGCTGAAGGAACTCTGGCGACCCGGAAGTCCCGCCCCTCCCCATCAGACTCTTCATGTCTGGAACTTTCACCTCAACTGCTGTAAGCTAGAGCAGGGAGCTCAGGTTTTTTTCCGTGGTTGACATCTCCTTGGTTTAGGGTTCAGACAAGGGAAAGGAGGCCACCCAAATACTTCGTACCCCAATTGGCTGCAAATGAAAAAAGGGAACGATAAGACAAGAAGGCGAGAGAAAGTTAAAGAGCGCTGAGCCTTCTTGGATTTAAGAGCTGCTGGGGGCAGTATTTTATCGTTTGTCAAAAAATACTTAGCAGGTTTTGTGACACGACTATGTCATGTGCTCTTTAAAGACTCGAAGCAAAATGTTTTTGTTTTTAAAAACGGAAGGAAAGGGGAGAAAAGAAAGATGGGTGTCCAGAGGGGGTCAGTTTTGTCAGCTCTGTACCTTGCTTTGGATGGCACTCTGGTGTTCATAGACTTCTGCAGTTATCATACATAATGATCAAAGAAATAAAAACATGTTTTCTGGTGGGATGGATATAATGTGGCAAAGCAGTAGGGCAGAAATGGTGACCAGTTTATAATACAAAGGTGTGTTTAATAAGGAAGAATTAATAAGCCTAGGTTAGCTGAACTGGTAGGAAGAAATCGTTACTAGAAGTGTTTAATTCTAGTATTTTTCAAAAGGCAGAGAGTTTATTCTAAAGCCAAATATAAGTGAGGTTTGGGTTATCCCCAGTTCTTTGTTCCAATATGAAGGTGTTAGGGTAACAGACCAACAAAAATTATTTTCCAAATACACTGATGGGAATGTGAAAGCATGGGGTGAAAGGAACAAGGAGATTTTAAGTCTCAGATCTTAGGTCTCAGAATCTGTAGCTCTCAAATTATAGTTGACCGCATCCTTAGCAGTTCTACTGGTGGAAGCTATTAGTTTGTCTGTTCCAAAAGACTTACCCAGGGACCATTAAATTGTTAGGTCACAGAGAGGTGGTAGCAAATGACTATTAAGCTAATGATGGTCCAAGATAAATTATCATGTGACCCTGGACCTGTCACATTCCAGCCTCTACACAAACACTGAAGGCTTTAATCAGGCAACTGGCCTTGCAGACTCGTCAGTGTTCCCTGTGGTTGTTTCCAGAGACTTTTGTCCCAGTTCTCCCTGTTGAACTTCCTCAGTCGAGAAGCCACACACTAATTTTTATTTGTTGCTAGGAAGGCTTATTTCTAAAATCTGATGTAAATGGGTTGAGTAATAACCAGGAAATCAGGCTTTAGGAGAAAGGAGTATCTAGTAAAGCCACTAAGGCAAAACTCCAGGATCCTATTGCCAGAATATACCGGACATTATGATTTAGATCTTTTCAGTTTTTCTTTTGGCCAGCCTGATTTTCTTTCTTATGTAGTAAGCAGTATACACTGTTAGAGTGTTAAACAGAAAAACCTCTTGACAATAGTGACTTGACAGAAGTCATTTGCCACTTTTCTCCTTGATTGGATGTGTTTATTGTGTCCTGGGCAGCTGTCCAGTATTGGAAGCCTTTGTTCTTCTTGTGTAACTGTTTGCTACTCTCTTTACTAAGTCGACTCCTATGTAATCTAGATATTATACTACCCTGTCCTTTGTCAATTTTCCAAGTATTTCATGAGTTGCCACTTCTCAAACAATTTACCAGCAAGTTGAAATGGAATGGGTAAAATGGAGAAAAAGTTAAAAAGAATTTAAAAGCATCTTAGGAATTTGGGATAGAGAAAAAAAACTGAACACTTGGTGAACTGAAGTAGCCAAATCATTGTTTATATTTCATATACAGTCCCCTCTGTATGCATATATATGATTTAATCATTGTATTAATCAGAGTTCTTTGGAGTCATAGAATTTATGGAATATACACACATATATGGAACATATATATATATATGAATATACGTATATGGAACACACACATATATATGGAACACACATACATACATGGAACATATATGTATATATAAAGGGAATTTATTGGAATGACTTACAGGCTGCAGTCCAACTAACCCAACAATGGCCAGGTGTGAATAGAAAATCCAAGATTCTAATAGCTTCTCAGTCCCACGAGGCTGTGTGTCTCAGCTGGTCTTTTGTATATGTTGGAGTCCCAAAGAAGAAAGCTTCAGTGCCACTGAAGAAATAGATATACTAGCAAGGCAAAGGCAAGCAGGCAAAGACAGTTTCCTTCTTCTGTGTCCTTATATAGGCTTCTAGCAGGAGGTGTGACCCAGTTTAAGGTGTTCTGCTTCAAGATCTGGATCAAAAGGTTGTGCCTTTCTACCTTAAAGGATGGACTCACTTCAAACCAAGCAGACTATTTCTCACACATGTGCCTTCCTTTTTTAGATTGTAGTTTATTCCAGATTTAGTCAAGGTAACAACCAAGTATAACTATCACAGGATTTTCTTGAGTAAATTGGAATAAACTTTTAGACTAACCCACATAAAATGAATTTTTAAGTGCTTTGAGAAAACAGGAAGGTGACAGATATGTAGATTGACCCCAGATAGTTAGTTTGTACTCTCTGCAACCTTGTAGAAAGCCAGAAAGCTTGTTTCTATATACAGCATATCATTGTAGATGTACATCTTAGGGTGAAGACAGCTTCTATTGTAACTTTTGTGCTAAACAAGCAAATAGTAGGGAGGGCCTGGGAGACACTTCACTTAGTCCAAGTTCTTAGCTCATAAGCATGACAACCTAAATTTGATCCCCAGAAATCACATAAAAATACTTTGCATGGTGTTGTGTGCTCATAATCTCATCACTGAACAGGTTTGCTGGCCAGCCAGCCTGTCTTAATGAAACACCCTGTTTCAAAGGAGTGAGAAGTGTTCCAGAGAATAACATTTGGCTTCCATGTGCCTGTGTACCTGCACACTTGAACATTTATACTACACACATGCATAAAAATAACTTTCAGGGTTAATGAGCTATTTTATTATCAAGTCAACAACTGATCGCATATTAACACTTGACTCAATTGGCAATTAAATTGTTTCAGTTTTCATAAACACAGACTCAATTGCAACTGATATGCCCATCTCTTGACACTGTTAAACTTGTCCCCCTACCCCCTTGCCTTCCTGCATTTTTATAGTCAGAATTTTATTTTTTTTCCAAAACTGAAATTTCATGCCAGGGTTTCACATATGCTCAGCAAAGATTGTATCACTAGCTACACTCCAAATCATATATGCAGAGTTTTTCAGTAGCTACTTTCCTTAAGAGACTGACTCAAACAGTGTTGAATCATGTGGCTTGAAACTTTGTTACAGTGTGCCTATTTACTTTCTTGTGCTTTTCCTTAGCTTATCTTCCTCTTGACCATCTCTTCCTTTCTGTGGTAATAGAAGGCCCTTGCTAGTTTCTTTAGCTATTGTAAGAAGCACATGATTCTCCGCTGCTTTACTTCTCTGTTTAAAATAGAGAATGGCACTAGTAATAGTAGCTAAATTATAGAATTAGCAGAGATGTTTGTCAGCACATGAATGAACTGTGTAGATACACAATGAAGTCTTATTCACCTATAACAAAGAATGATATTGTGTCATTTGAATAAAGAAACATTCTCTGTAAAATATTTTACACACACCACAGAGGAACATTTTCTTTCTTTATGTGTTAGAGGAGACAAAGACATGAAACAGAAAGGGGACAATTTGGAGGTGAGAAGGAAGGTTAAGAATGAGTGACAGGTGAATGTAATGAAGACATGTCATCTGAACATATGGAGTCATCAAGAAATCTCTTCCTGTATATACTTAATATATGCAAATAAAAGAGAAAGTTTAAAAACAATACAAAGCATAATGCAACAGTAGCCACTAATGCTTATGTATTTTTAATGTAGTTCTAAGTATTCACTCCATAGCAATCTACACACCTATATAAAATCTTTATTCCTCTCTTTGCCACCTGTCTGCCATTGCATGATCAGCTCTGCCTTACCATGCTCTTATTCCATCATGTATTGCCTAACTACAGGCCAAGAAACATGGAGCCAAGCAACTATGGACTGCTATGAGCACAATCAATCCTTTGCTTTGCTCTGTGTCAGTTGAAAAGCTAAGGACAAAAACTGAAATTATACCTCCTTGTGCCTGTTCTTGGGCAGGAGACAGTCACATAGCTGGGGTTGGAGGAAGTGGGCTTTCAGGCATCTTTACATCATTATGTGGATTTGAGAGTCTTCTCCTGTAAAATGGCTACTAGAGAGACAATGAAGACTTTATTTTAAAATGTTATGTGAAATGACCAGAGTTAGTAAGGATCCAAAAAGTTCTACTACTCTTGAGACTAAACAGGTTGCTTGGGCCAGCCATGTGGCAAAACCAGACAAATGCTAAATCTTAATTCCACTGTAGGGAGTTTAACCATCTTATCGAAATGGAAGTTCACCAAAATATTGTGCATAAAAATGGTCACTAGTTAGTTAATTTTACCATCATTGGAGTTCAGATTTTTTTTGGTTTTGATTTTGTTTTTGTTTTTTTCTGACTGTTTAGTCTTCTGAAACAGTGTGTCATGTGACACAGGCTATCAAGAATCCACTCTGAAGACAAAGGTTTTTCAGGATCCTTGAAAATTTGGTTTTTTGTTTTTGTCTCTTGGATCTTTATGTGTTGATTTTGTTTTTCAGGCTATGTTGGGGTAATTTCATAAGAGTTCATCAAACCAACAGATCCATTGCAAACACTTAACTCAGACTTTTACCTGACAGTCTTTTCAGATGTTCTAAAAATAAACTCAGAAGGTTTAGATTGCTCTCATTAGGTATATTAATAAATGTTAGTAAAGAGTCTGACTTGAGACTCTCAACCCTAGCACCAGTTCCAGCAAGAATTGGGAAACCAGATTAGCAAGAATCTTGGAAAACCAGAGATAGCAGTTCCTAGAGGAGAGGAGGACCTGGATATTGTTGACTGTATAGAAAGAACAGTTGGCAAATGAAGATAGTTCCTAAGCAGCATATTTTACCCACTTGAGAAAGAAAAGAATCTTCTCACATCAAAAGTGGAAATTAATTCAGTATGGGTAAAAATAAGGCATATAACCATAAGACTACTAGAACACAAGAATGCAAACAGGTTCTTCACATTGACCTAGTAATTTTTATTATTCCCAAAGTGTAGGCAACTCAAGAAGGAAAGTAGATAGGATCATCAAGCTGAAAAGTCTCTTCACCACAAAGAGTTAAAAGAAGAGGTCTACAAGTGAGAGATCTTTGTGAACAATACTCAGACATTCAAAGTCCAAGTCCTACTTAACTTAATAGAACTGTCCTTATATTTTAAGAAAAAAAAAAGGTGAATTGTGTTCTTGAACACACACTTTCCAAAAGAATGTATACAGTTGGGCATGATCATGAATGCCTATAGCCCTAGTACTCAGGTTGTGAAGGCAGAAGGATCACCCAGCCTCTGCTACATATGCAACTAGAGACACAGTTCTGGGGGCTACTGGTTAGTTTTTACTGTTGTTTCTCCTATACGGTTGCAGACCCCTTTAGCTCTTTGGGTACTTTCTTTATGCCCCAATACAGGGAAATGCCAGGGCCAGGAAGCAGGAGTAGGTGGGTTGGGGAGCAGGGTAGGGAGATGGTATAGGGGGCTTTGGGGATAGCATTTGAAATGTAAATGAAGAAAATATCTAATAAAAAAAAACAATAAAAAAAGAAGGATCACCCATCAGGTTTGAAGCCAGCATGCACTACACAGAGAGACTGTGCCAGCAAAGAACAAAAACAGAACAAAGCCCACAAGCAAAATGAACACATACAAATACAAAAAAATATATAAAAAATGTTAAGCTCCACTAATTTCCCAAAGGCTAATTAAAACCCAACAAAACTAACACATCACATTTGTTTCAAATTGACTGAGGCAACAGGTTTTCAAAAGGAAGTGAAGGTAGAGAGAATTGCTGAACAATGTTTGTAGAAATTGAAGTCGTGTGACTGTGTGGAAAATAGCATAAAGTACCTTAGATCTATTGTATGACACACAACTTGTATGTCTGGGTTTTTAAACAAAAATCTCTTGTAGATACACAGAAGAAAATGAAATGTGTACATTGAATAGCTGCCTCTCTATTTCACTGAAGCACTCTTTGTAGCAGCTAAGATACAGAATCTGAATGTCCAGTGCAGGATCAATACCTAAAGAAAACTTATGAAAATTTTAATGTATGACTTTAATTCTTGGACTCGTTATGTATTCAGAGTGGCCATGAAATAACCCTGCCTCTGGTTCTTGTGTGCTGAGCTTACAGAGGTATCATACCATATCCAGTTTTAATGGGCAGTTTAAAATAGCAGTTATTTCAGTAAATAACAATTGAATCCCCATGTTCAAAAGAATTAATGTGTGCTACTTGATTGCTATACACAAAATAAACTCAAAATTAACTGTATCTTTGTATGACAGAAAAGCCACTCAAAAAAGATATGAATGAGTTGTTTTGAGTTGGTTATGAAATTACCTAGTATGATATATGAATATTAAAGTTTTACTTTTAAATTAGCTTTTTGCAGGTATTCTATTACATTTTTAAACTATCCAAAAATTTCCTGTTAAAAATTAGGGCTTTATTTAAAGTTTTAAATTTTTTCATAATTGTGGATAAGTTCCTTGTCAGATATATAACTTAATGTTATATTTGTGTTATGTTTATGTATGTTTTATGTATATACACACATATATATGTATATATATACACACACATATATTAAAAATAAAAATACCTTTGAGACCAGTGATATGGCTCCAAGAGTTAAAAACACTTGCCACAAAAAAGAAAAAAAAAAAAGTGGCCTGATTTTAATCCCTGGAACCAGTGATGGATAGGGAGAACTAATTCCCAAAAGAGGTTCTCTGACTTCTGTGCACCTTTCATAATATGCACCTCTCCCCACTTTCTCATGCTCTTGCTCCCTCTCTCTCTCTCTCACCCCCCTCCTACCTTGTAAGCTCTCACTCGCTCTCAATCTCTCTCTCCCTCCCTCCCCCTTCCCTCTCCCCTCCCCTTTTTCTTCTCCCTCACACACACCTTACTACAATAACAGTAAATAAAAAATGTAAAATATCAAAAACATTTTTTCTATAAAAAAGCAACTACAAAATATTTTTTAAAATACATACAAATGCAAATAATGAGTGAGTTCCTACCCTATGGTGCTTGCTATTATTTGCTTGCTTATTTGTTTGGTTATGAAAGATTTAGTGCAAAGCCTTTATTATTGCTTTTTAGAGTAGCTAACTTGTGTGCCATCAGATATCTGTATTATTCACTAAACACCTGGGGTAAAAAGAGGAAAGATTTATTATTTTGTCTTGTGCTGTTAAGGGTGTTAGTCCGTTATCACTTGACTGATGTTTCTGGACTTACAGTGAAGCAGAACTCCATGCAGCATTCAGAGAGTATGTTGGGAGTAGCTACTACTTGCAGGACAACAAAGGAGAAAGAGGGGAATAGGGGATGGGGTGAAAAGGGGAAAGGAGAGGAAAGGAGAGAAACCTGTTAAATAATTACAGCAATAGTAATATGGCTACAGCTTTATATACAACTATTTTCTGTACAAAGTTCACTTTTTCTAATCTCTCTACTTTGCTTTTTGTTCATGCTTCCCCTGTAAATATGACGAGAGGCAGTCAAGGGATAAAACCAATATCTCAGCCTGTATTTGAGGTGGCAAATCTTTTAAATTCAGATTCCATTTTAGAAAACATGATCTAAGTTTAAACAGGCTGGTACCTAGCATTAGTTTCCAAGTTACCCCTGGAAAAAACTGGAGCCTAGCTCCAGTCTCTAGGCTAATCCCCAACAAGTCCAGAGTCTCCAGGTTACAATCTCAACACAAGACCAGTGTTTCTAGGTTATTCCCCCAACAAACCTGTATGCCCAGGTTACAAGCCCACCCCATTCCTAATGACCACCAATGCAGAGGAGAACAAAAATTAAGTTTATGATATGACTCCCAGCACCAGCCAATTATGTTAAAGGTCACAGTAGCTTTCCAATTAGATGCTTGCACACATACTCCCTGCTTGCTGCTTACTATAAAGCCTTGCCGCAAAAGACATTCAGGGCTCCACCACCACCAAAACCATCCTGTATGATGGTGGTGCATGGGGGAAGGGGGAGCTATCTTGAATAAAATAAAGACCCTACTGTGAGTTGCTTCAGATTGGATCCTGTCTGTATTCGTGGGGATCACTAACATTTCCCTGGCACTACATATTGTGGGATCTCTTGAAATTTCTTTCACTGGGTTGATGATATTGGCACCTTTAATTTCCCCACAGTTCTTACAACCTGAAGAAAATGCAAACAGTTCTTTGTCAAAATTGATCATGCAAGACCTCTAATTTCTAATAAAATGGGCTGTAACAGAATACCCACAATAGAATTCTTAAAGAAGAATATGCTCAAGGTGCTGTTGCACACTACCTTAATCTGGTCTATATAATGGCTTCCAGGTCAGCCAGGGCTATGTACAGAGATCCAGTCTCAACAAAAAGAGGAAGAGAAGAAAGAAAAGAAGAAGGTAGAAGTAGTTGTTACCTTGCATTTCAGAGGTCTCTGTTAGAATATGCGGCACAATCCTGGAAAAATCACACCAGCTGCAGGTCTCACATGGGAGGATTTATTGACAGAGGTGGTCTCTGAGGGGATGTGAGAAGAAGAAGGAGAAAGAGAGGGAGAAGGAGGAGGGGCTGTGAGATGAGTATTTTATCCAGGCCAAGAAGCATCTACAAAGGGATGTATTGGGAGTGTCATGGCAGTGGACGCAGGAGTGGCTTTTCATCGCTTCTGGCTGTCCATAGATGTACCTCTGATTTTCTAAGAGAGGGGCCAGGAATAGGGTCATCAGAGGATCTCTTAGATTGCTTCTTGCTGTCATCAGTTTTGACCCTTACCATTGGGGCTCATTGGATAGTCATTCTCATCAGGTTCCTCTGTGGGCACTGCTTGGCAATCCCGTAAAGGGAACTAAGTACTTGTTTGGTTAGAATTTTTTTTTTTTTAATGTGGAGGAATGTGGATGAGGAGCAACAAGGTTAATGAGGCAGTGAGCAAATAGTAAAGCCAGAAAAATGAGAAGTGGGTTTAGGAAAGGCAGTATGCTCTTCCATTATAGGGTTTTCAAAAACCCAGGAATTAGAGGCATTATACTCTTTCCTATGTTCTTTGATGTCTGCTTGTAGCTGATAGATTTTATTTCTCACTATTCCGGACTCATTGACGTAGAAGCAGCATTCTTCTGGGAGGAAAAGGCAAAGACCATTTTCTTTCCCTGTAAGACCATTGGTTCTGAAGCACCACTGCTGCCAGGGGATCAATCTGTCTTTGGAAGGAGAACATGTCCTGAAGACATCTGGATGTGAATAGTAATTACTGGGGACCCAGATTGATTTTTTATGGTAGAGCTTACCAACAACACCTGTTTCCCACCTGGGATTCCATGGGTCTTGAATATAGAAGAAGAGGGTCTTGCATTGTTGGTAGAAGAAATGACTGTTCTGTGATCCTAACATATGTATTGAAAGAAAGATGAAATTTCAAGGCCTGTAAGTCATATAAAGTACTCAGAAATTGCTGGTTGTTTGTGAGCCTAGAGGCTGCCTGGGGCTGAGACAAAAGAAAAACAAACCTGGGTATGTCCCGTAGTTAAAACATTCCGGGAACAGCTTAACCTTAAAGATAAAGAGGAATGTGAGGACATAACAGGGCTATCTAAACTGAGTCAACAACTCACAGAACTCTGACACCCTGCACGTACATGTAATTTTTCTGCTGATGTTTGAATAAGCCAATAGTGTGTCACTATGCTAAATTCCACACCCCTAAGCCCCTTACCCCATAAAAACCCTTAGCTTTCGAGCCTCGTGGCCGACATCTGTTATCTCCTGTGTGGGATGCAAGTCGGTCTGGAGCTCCATAATTAAACGACCTCATGTAATTACATCAAGATGGTCCTTCATGAATTTTTGGGTGCACACCGAATCGGGAATTGAGTGGGGGTTTCCCCAGGTCAAGGCAGAAGCAAACAAAGAGGTCATATATTTAGGTGGGATGGTGGAGGTAGGGATGACAACAATTTGCATCAGGTCCTGGCATCCAGGTCTGGAGCAGTTTACCGACCTATTTGACTGTTATCAGTGGGGGTTTCTTGAACCTTGAATCTCCAGGTGTAAGAGCTACCCTGGATGAGAAACCCATATATAATTCAGCAGGGTTGAGTACAGCTGCTGGAGTGGAGTCTCATTTTTCTGGGATTGGTGGAGGGGTGAAAGATTTGAGACAGGTGGATACAATAAGAGAGTTCCTCAAGCTTAGCAGCTGTACGAGTCATTAGAATTACCTTAAAAGTGCCCTGCCATTTTGGAGAGAATGGTGAGGGTGGATGGTCTGGAGGGGATAGAAGGACTTGGTCTCCAGTGTTGGCTGGCAGTGGACAGGAGACTGTGTGTGGCCTTGGTAGACAGTGGTCATCAAAGTCCCATAGGAGAGAGCAGAGGTGGCAGAGTAATGGGCTGAGTAGATGATCCGGGAGGGGAGAGCATTTAGGTGAAAGACCAGGAGTTATGACTGGACGTCTACACATGAGTTTGAAAGGTGAGGCGAAAAGAGGTAACTTGGGAAGAGCCTAAAAAAAAGCCAGAGGTAGGAGTTTTACCCAATCAAGGTGAACTTTGTCTTAGAAGTAGTTGGAAGATTGCCCTGATCCCCTGATCCAGAAGTACTTCACTGATACTATCTTGTCCTCTTGGGCCAAGCTGCTGTAAGTCCTAACTTGTTGTCTTTCACTGCCTACAAACACCTGCATTGTTTTAAGGCCACCCTTGGCTATAATTCTCCAACACTTCATTTCAAATAAAGTTAATTCTTTGGTAGAGAACTTCAGCCGTCTCTGCTCCACTCTTTCTAGGGAAAAGGAATGGGCATTTTCCTGTGGGTTTATATCTCTATCCTTTAGATGGAGCATCTAAAGATGGGAGGAGATAGTAACCTACAGTTCTGGCTTGCTCTCCAGAGCACAATCTTCATCCCATGAATGTAATCTAGGCTTAAGCAACTACACACCTCCATTATGCCTGTCCACTGAGTAGATAGATGAAAGAAAGAATAAATAGGGGTATACCGGCTAATTTGGCAGCTGGAATTTTTCCTTTATAAAAACCTAGCCTAGCCAGGTGTGGTGGTGCACGCCTTTAATTCCAGCACTCGGGAGGCAGAGGCAGACAGATTTCTGAGTTCAAGGTCAGCCTGGTCTACAAAGTGAGTTCCAGGACAGCCAGGGCTATACAGAGAAACCCTGTTCCAAAAAACAAACAAACAAACAAACACCCTAGCCAAAGTATCTGAAAAAATGGCAGTATCTGGCACCTCACCTGGCAGCTAAAGGGAATGAAATGGAGACATGGGAAACATGTTCTTAGCTGTATTTGTTCAGAATGAAATCACCCCTGTGCTGAGCTAGCAGAAAGCAGCTGAGAAGGAGATTGTGATTCAAATGCCCCCTAAACCTCATTGTTCTTACTGAATTACAGTGATTTTTCTCTAACAATGTTAAAAAAAAAAAGGGTTGTCGATTCTCTTACATCAATTTCCAAACACAGTTGGTTATGTTTTTTCTGAATAATTTCCCAAGTATGCTTGTTGTTTACCAATTATGGGGTAGGCCTATTGCCATTACTTCAGAAGCGAACTCTTTAAATATGCCACTTTTGAGAAAGTAGCTTCAATCAAGGTGAAAAGAGTACAAATGATTAATAAGTACAAAGAGGGCTAGTAAGATGGCTTAGTGATTAAGAGTACTTGCTACTCTTCCAGAAGACCTGAGTTTATTTCCCAGCACTCATGCCTTTTAGAACACAACTATCTATAATTCCAGTTCCTGGGGATCCAATGCCTTTTGGCCTTCCAGAGCACTCTAAAACAGTTGATATAATTGATTAAATACTTGAGAAAGTATTGAGAAACATTGAGAAAGAAGGATAAAGTAGTATTTTTAGCTTATATTTGTTTATTTGCTTATCAGTTAAACTGATGAAAATTTATTAATGAGGTTAGGGTAATACTATGAATTATTTTTAGATGTTATTGTACAAACTAACAGTAAAATAAATTAAAAAAAAACTTTTAAAGAGAAAATAAAGAGGGAGAAAGTTAAATGAAGTCACTGTGAGTTTTGTTTTTGAGACTGGGTCTCAATCTGGTCTTGACCTTGGCTGTTGCACAGGCTAGGAAGGGTGTCAAGGGTAGATGTTACGGGTGTGTCTCACACGATTGTCCACAGTGCAGTTTCTGATTATGGAAAAGGTAGGACAACATTTACTAGCAGAGGAGCAATAAAAGACAAGGGTCAGTTCAAGCTGGACTTGCAGTCTTGCTGAACTACTGATCCCCAGCAGTATGTCTGGGGAAGTTATGTGTTAGAATGCTCTGGTTGTCTTCTGCTCTAGCTCTAGATCTCATTGCTGTGACTCAGTTGCCTTGATTGACATTTTGTAGGAACGTGCCTCAGGTGATCCTACAGAGGCAAAAAGCCACATAAAATTGCTAGAATTCCCAACCCCAATAAGCTCGTATAAAAAACCCACAATCCAATTATCATAATTGTAAGCTATTTGCCTAGATTGGGCAGATCTAACACTACACTAGCCTATTCCCCAGCTATAAGACCCCTTGCTACTTGCAGTTTCTCCTGGCCACGTGGTTCAGATCATTCACTGCTTCCTCCTCCTCTTCTGTCCTCTCTATTTCTCTCTTTCTGTCCTCTTTTCCTCTCCACTTGCCCCAATCTCAGACCTCCAGTCCCACATTTCACCCCTACTCCCCAATCACAGGTTCTAGCTTTTACTGATCAGTTAAAATGGGGAGAAGGTCCACATGAGATCACTTGAGTTTGGGATGGACTGCTCGTCAGAAACAACCTGTCTTGAAGAAACAGAATCAGTCAGAATACAAACATCATCAGGACAACCCACAACAACATAATATAGGCAAATGGAATCTGACACCACTTTCAGGTCTATGAAGTCATGTAGAACGTGCAAAGCATATTATCAAGGCAGTTAGTTTTCCACAGCAGGACATTGTGTAAGGTATTGTGACTAGGGGCTGTCAACATGCATGCACAGATAGCCTGTTGTGCTAAATTCCAAGAGTGGCTCAGTGACAAAGATGACTATGAGAAATCATGCTGCCATGTGTGGACATTATGGCTCTTAGGAGCACATTGCCAGTACCTGCTTCTGAAGAGAGGCTTATCAACAAAGAAACCAGCTTGGATCTTGCTCTTCTCCCCAACCTTCATCTCAAGCTATGGTTATTCTTGCTTATTGGACTGTAAAAAAGATGGAATATATCCATAAGGAAGTGTTTTGATAGCAAACAATTTCAGTTTTTTAGTTAGAGACTATGGAAGTTAGATGAAGAACCTAAAACAGGTTACCATGGAACTAGGAGTCAAAGGGGGAAGACAAAAGTAAAGTCAATGTCTCTTTGGCAAGAAGAAACAGTAAATAAATGTTGAAGTAAGAAATTACCAGAGCCTTACAAGATTAAATCAGGACCATCGTGATCCACATAATAAATACTGGCCATTCTGAGGAAAAGCAAAGATTATGAGCATGGCACCTATTAGACTTCAAGAGATGATTTGGGCAGTTTTGGAGATAAGGAATAAGATTCCAAAGGTGCTAGAAAGGAAAAACATGGGAATAGGTGCTCGGAGGGTTTTGCTGAACACATAAACTAAGGAGGAGCTAGTGTGTTACAGGGACAAATGCAGATTAAAGAAACCCAAGAACACTCGAGGATGAGGCAGTGACCTGTAATGGGAAAAAAGGAACAAGAAAAAAGAGATTAGGTGCAGAAGGAAGGAGACTTAGAAGTCATTCTTAAAACTGAACAGTATAGAGCTATCAGATTGAGATGAAATAGAAAGCAAAGGTCTTGAAGAAAATTGAACTTACACAATGCTGACTAGACTCCTGACAGTTGATAACAAGATGAAAAAAAATGTCTGGCATTAGTATGGAACACAAAAATAGCACAGTGGTCTGTATACAAAGATGTTGTCTCTTTGTGGTCCTGGCATTTGGAAAAGCTCTGTGTCTGCCTATACTTATAACTTCCAGTATGTTTATGGCATTCAGACTGTTATGGGTCTGAAGTCATTCAGAGATTTATCAGTCTGACCATAAAGAAATTTTAATAACAGGCTTATTAATACTGGCCAGAATAATGGATACTGGACAGCTCCATACCTAACATACCCAAGAGTATGACCCGGAATTACATTAATGAGGAACTTATAAAGGCAAACCTTAAGGTTATGTACTTTCTGCCTTTGTGTAAACAGTTCAATGTCAATATTTTACTTTGTTTCTTATTTTTTCAAAGAGGCCTTAAAGTTTAATTTTTCCTCATCTTTTGTCTCTCAGTTCCACAGAGAGACATAAAGGTAAAACTCACAAGGCTATGTAATTATTGCCTGCTTGTAATCAAGAACATATTCTGTGTATATGGCAAGCCAGCTTGTTTGCAGAAGCAACAACAGGCATGTTTGTTATCTGAAATGAAAAACACCCCCAGCATTCCAGGAAGTTATCTGTACTTGGGCAAATGGGGTTTACAGGTTAGAGGCATATTTTTCATAAGCACATCAATTTAAACTGAAATCATTAACCGTCACGCAGACCAGGAAGCAAATGGTTCAAAAAGAACAAAATAACTAAACTATGGTTAGGCACCAATGTAAAAAATAATATACTTACACACTGAAAATTTTACTCTACACATGAGCTGTGATTTCTTTCTAAAGAAAAAAATTATATCCTAAGACTTAAGTAAAGTGCATTTATTTCGTGGTGGTGGTGGTGGTGATGGTGATTGTGTGTGTGTGTGTGTGTGTGTGTGTGTGTGTGTGTGTGTGTGTGGTATGTGTATGTGTATGTGACATCCAATGATCCAATGGAGCTAGCTGTTTTCACTTTTACATTTGCAGAGATACCTATATGAAGATCCAAAGTATAAAGAAGAAAAAGAAATGACAGTACTGTTCTTCCCTCAGCACCAATGATCTTCCGCTTTTCTGATTTTTCATATTTAGTAACACCAAGGAGTCATAGTGAGATGCATTAATAACGCTGGCAGGTTTATATAGTAGTCTCTGAAGGCAGAAAATAAAAGGGGTATAGCAAGCATTTTTAAGTCAGGCCAGGGAAAACGTTTCAAATTTTTATCTGAAATATTTAGACAGTGCTTTCTAATGTACTCCTAACTATAGCAAATATTAATTTCCATTCACAAAACCCATGAAACCCATGATTTGATCTGCTTCTGGGGAGGGTGACAGGATTGGCTTGAGTTTACTTTGGCATCTTTGGCTTGCCAGCAAATTGTGGGAGCTTGGCTTCATTTTAATGGTGTGTATGCCTTTATATACACACACTTTTGACTGTGTACCAAGTCTCATAACTGCTGTACAAACAGTATGTGTGGAGTCCAAGGGAATTCAGCGGTGCTGGGTAAGTCATAAGCCTGGAGACAGAGCAGTTGGGCCCAGTACTTAATTATTTAAAGTCCAGAAAATAAGGCTCTGATCTTCAGACCTCCAGCATACAGTATTATAAACACACATAGCTCACAACATGTATTTTTTATAAGTGAAATAGAAATGAATTATGTGGTGATTCATGCAATCATGAATACCGTGAAATCTCTAAGATGAGAAAAATATTCTATACTAATACTAGTATTTGAAATTCAATGTACTTGACCCCAGAAGCTGAATTCTTCATATATACTGCAAATGTCTTCTGCCTGCTTAAATAGGTTAAAACTTTTTTGTATGAGTATTTTGCTTACATTTAGCTCAATATGTGCAGCATGAAAGTGCAGGATATCTGCAGAGGTCAGGAGAGGGCGTCAAATTGCCTGGAACAGGAGTGACAGGAAGTGGTGAGCTTCAGCGTGAATGCTAGGATCTGAAGCTGGTCCTTAACAAGAACAGATGTGTTCTTCACCACAGCCCCATCTTCGGCCTCTTCAACAGGTTTAACCCTTATGCTTTCTTGTTCAGCTCATGTTTAGATAGCTTATGTTGGCAAGACTTTATGGGTGTAGCTTCGGCCATTGCTAGGAGATATAATATCACAATAAACTCATGGATCCTCTGGCTCTAATGGTCTTTCTGTTCCCTCTTCTGCAATGTTCCCTGTGCCTGAGGTACAGGAATTGTATTGTAGATGTATCCATTGACTGAGCTCCACAAGTCAATGATTGGGTCACCAGGTTGTTGCAGGAAATACTAAAAAGATCATCAAGTTCCCATGCTATGCCAGGCACTGGTGGGCCACGTGGCTCCAGCCAAGTGTTCTCATCTTGGCAGACTCTCTGGCCCAGAGCTCCCGAAATGTCTCTGCCCAACTAGAGACCCTTGCCGGGTCTCTGCCATGACAGACACATTCAATAACTTCCCACCTCAAGGTTAGTTGTCACAATTCCCAGTAATGCAGTAAAATCAAAATTCTAGAAGCTTATAATTAACCAGTCATATTTATATACCAATAAATTCTCAATTCACAAGATGCTCACATAATTTCAGAGCCAATTGATAATGATACAAGCTGCCCACCTAGATTAGACCAGTTATCCCAAGTATTCTATCCTCTATGATATTTATAGCTGCCTTGGCTATTTTAAAGCCATGTGGAATCTGTATCATCTTCCTCTTATTCCATCTTTCCTCCTTTCTCTTTCTCCTATATCTCCCTCTCTGCAACTCATCACACTGCCCACCCTTTCCCTATCCAATAACAGGCTTCTTCTTGTATTAATAATCAAACTAATTAGGGGAAATCCTGTTACATATCACTCTGTCCAAATTAAAAAAAAAAAAACCCTTTGCTCTCAAGTATAAATTGAGCACAACATTACCATTTTTTTAATTTATAAGGTACAAGATAGACCGAATACCCAATCTATCATTTTTGTCAATAAAAATAGAACACTCTGTCATCTGTCCTAACTTAAAAGACTTATAATTCTATACATGACTTATGTCCTGGCTTAGATTGTATGCCATCAGAAAACCATCCTCTCAAATCTGTTCAATATTAAATAGCCTGGGTTGGCTATGAAATTATAAGTAGTCTATCAACTCGATCAGAAATCTGAGAATGACCAACATATCTGAAGATAAAGGAAGCCTAACACAGCTTCCAGAACTGAGAAAAGTTGTAGAGACAGCTGCCTACCCATATAGCCCCAGTAAGTCAGGAAGTTTGAGCATCAGTCTTCAGCCTTCTGGCCCGGGATCATCTGACAGACCTTTGAAAAACAGGAATTGTTAAGGACTAGCCTAGTCTGTCTCAGCAGAACTAAGCTGTCCTAACCTCTAACTTGTGTCCTCTCAAGAAAGGTATATGTCTGCAGGAGAGATAGGCAATTTCTGTCCAGTGACTACCTAGCCAAAATATATCACCTCACCTGGAGGTATAGATGCTCAGCTGCTTATTTAAATCCACAAATGGGAAGCTGTTAGGAACAGATTTGTCTCAACAACAAGTGAATAAATAACATTAAATGTCACATTCTGTGGATTTTTGAAGTTTTTTTGAAAACCAACTATCTATGTAATCTTGACTGTTGTCCATCAATTACCCTTTAATTAGCTATTTCTAATTAAAACCTCTGAAAACACCCTAGCAATAAACTCAGAGCCATGAATTCATTATTTGTCCCTTAACTCATAGGCTTACACATCTCAGATCAGTTTATAATGGCATTTATAGAAGGACTGGTTCCAAGCTTTGTACTTACAAAATTTTGTATCAACACAAGAAGTTTATACCAATGAAACTTTCATTCTGTATTAAAATAAATTCTATACCAAAATAAGAAATTATGACTTCAACTTAGTAACAATTATAAAGATTTCTACCAAGTGAGATCATGGCTATACAATCAATTCTAGCTATTTCCTCCCTGTTCCAATTATGACAATTTCTAAATTCCCCAGAAAGACAACTAAGATAACCACCTCCAGCCCGAAAGCCCAGGGAAATGGGACAACAACTCTTCATAACTTCTTGAAGCGCAATATGGGTGTTGAGATATTTTTGAAGGAGGGAAAGGTAGAGAAAATGAGGGAGTTGGTTGGTCTTAAGAAGGCCATACCAATGATTGTATTAGTGTCTGATGTCTGTGTCCTGACTGGATCTGGATGAAAAACCAAGACATCAGGAGTTCAAGCAGATCAGTTCAGCATGTCTGACTGTGAGACTCACCAAGGCTGTATATTCTGTAATATACAAATCTCAAAACAAAATTCTAGTATCATCAAGATGACTTTTTTGTTTGATTCTCTGGAATCTAGTTCTCTGGGGGTCTCCCTCTGTCAAATCTGATCTATATTACTCTGGAAGGTGGATAGACACTAATCACCTTTTCTAAAAACGCAAAGACAAAACCTTTCTCCCAAACGAGCATAACTTTGAGCCAGTAACCAGAAAAACCTTTATATTGACCTTTCTCCCAGAGGAATAATATAGCCACAAAACTCAAAATCACACCCATTTTGAAAATTAAAACAATACAAAACAAATGAAGTAAACTAAAATACTGTATAAGACTATTCTTAGACCTTTTCTATTTTGCCATGTAGGATAATAACCCAAGATTCTCATGGAGCCCACGTTAGACAGATTTTGAGTATCCCGTAAGGCATATTAGAGCAATATATCTCTATACCATCTTTCTTTCAGCTCTCTGCCTAGAGCAGCCATCTTGTTATACCATCTATCTGTTTGCCTATCTGCCTGGAGCCACAGACATTATTAATGAATACCTGTTTATAATTATTACTGTCCTCTCTACTTGGAGTCAGTGACTAATTTTCCCTCTCCTAGTACTGAACCCAAGCAAAAATCCACATGTGATTTGGAAAAATCTGTATGTTAATCTTTCCTAAAAGAAAATAATCCCAATTTTATAAATTCACAGTTCAATCAACCTCTGCCCTAAGAAGTAGGCAACTTCCATCCTCCTTCTGACTCAGAGCAGCTTGCAGTCCCCACAGCAGGGGACCTCAGAACCTGCTTTCTTTGTTTCAGTTCCTATGCTTGAGTCCAAGTGACTTGATACCCAGCTACTCACTTAAAATAAAATAAAATAAAACTCTCAGGATAATAATATTACATTTCTAGTGGATTCTTGCCCAACACGTTGGTTCACCACCTGCTTCAAAAAATATTTTAAAAAAAGAGTATGGCATTTTCCCATGCTACTAACCCTTTCATATCCAGGGGATGATACATATAAGAACATGAGTCAACCATATTTGTTTATACATTGGAGCAAATTAAACCTTCAAACGGTCTCTACATTGTATAGAGCATTTCCAATAAAAAAATCTTTTTAGAAAAAGTGAGATCTCTTCCTTTCTACAATCATATCACAGTCCATACATTGAAATGTTATTTTTGAATGGCCAGAAATCTTCATTGAAGGAGTGCTGTATTAAAACACACACACACACACACACACACACACACACACACACACACACACACACACAAAACAATGAAATAAAATAAATTCCTCATCAAATGCCATAATCTGAACTGTTTCTCAAAGAGAAGTGCTTGACATCTGTTCCCCAGATTGTGGTGTTATTGGGTGGTAGTGTATTTGTTAATTGGTGAGGCCACTGGGGGCCTTAAATCATAGTGTGTTCTCTCAGAGAGAATTATGGGAATCTTATGTCTCTGATTACTTCCAACCATCAGGAGGTGAGCAGCTTGCTCCATTCATGTACACTGCCCTACAAAACTAGTCTTTGTTCCAGAAGGAATAGAGCTAACTGGTCCTGGACTATAGTCTCCAGAAACATGTACCAGAATAAACTTGCGTTGCTATAGGTTGAGTTATTTCAAATTTCATCACAAGAGTCAAAATCTCACTGATGTCAGTGAGAAGGGCTCTAATTTCACGGGTACATTACATCTTGACAGACATATTAGCTCGATAATCAATAAACAAAGGTATTTCCCTTTCCTGTCGTCATTATTCATATTTTAGATATGCTTCTTTTGACAATGTTGGAAGCTGGGTTTCAGGAAAGAAGAGACTTTCGATGGGGAAGAAGCTGTATTTGTAAGGAAAACATGGCTGTGCCATCTTAACACCAGCCAACAAGTGTTTATGAGGTAAATTTAGTAACACAGAATACATCAAGACAAACCAGCACTTTCACCTCTACTGAAAATTAAATAAAATACCTTCCTCAGCTATTACTCAGAAGTGTCATTCTGAAGTTTACGGAGCATTGTTAATCTAGTGCTGGGGCATAATTATGGTTTGGGCTGAGAGTTGACCTCCCTCATCACTGCACTGCCTGCCCCCTGTCTGTATTCCCTCCCCGTGCCTGGTTTGTGATAGTTCAGATACTTGTAAATGAGCTTCCATCCCAAGAAGGCTCATTTCCCATAATGAAATAAGGTGCCACATCTACCCACTAATGACACTTACAGAACGATGTTTCGCTTGATATGTGCTCAGAAATGAACTCTCAGGCTTGCTTGCATACATTACATCAACTGTAACTTTAGAACTTCATTTGAATTGCCTAATATGTATGTGGTGCTGGAAGCTAAATCCTGAAATTTGCCCATTTCAAATGAGAACTATACTGACTGAACCAAACCTCATACCTAGGTATTTTAATTTATGATCTAAATCTGTACTGCTTTGAAATTGTCTTTTACTACATTATTAAATTTCATAAACTACACTACAAATCTGGATATCTTAGACCTTTAATAAGTATTTTTTTGATCTAGTTTTGATCTTGAAATACCCTGCCCCTGCAATGGTCAATGTGTTTCAAGCTTGGTCTGAAGGATGTCACTGCTGCGAGATGGTAGACCCTTTATGAAATGAGCTCAGTCACTGAGAGGCTCTTAGGCCACTGAAAGCATTCTTTTAAGGAGATGGTAACACCCTGGTCATTTTCTCCTTGTTTAATTCTTAATCATGAGATGAAGATACAGGAAAGTCTAGCTCACTATGGGTGATATCACCCCTGTGTTGATGGTCCTTAATTCTATAAGAAAGCAAGCTGAGCAAGCCATAAGGAGCAAGCCAGTAAGCAGCACCCCTCCATGACCCCCACATCAGCTCCTGATTTCAAGTTCCAATTCTTCTTGAGTTACTGCCCTGACTTCCTGTGCTGATTTTTTTTTTCTTGGTAGAATTGTAAGGAAATAAAACCTTTCCTCCCCATGTGGCCTGTGGCCATGATGTTCTATCACAGCAATAGAAACCCTAACTCAGACAGTACCCTGAAAAGACAGAACCGATCATAATTCCATCAGGAAGCCACTGAAGAGTGAAACTGCAAGTGTCAGAGTCAACTTTGTATCCCCGGGTGGATGTTGGCTTCTGAAACAAGCAATTCAAGGCCCAACTAAACTGATCATCATTTTTGATGTAACTAAATTCAAGACTACCATCTTAATTAGACTTTATAATACATGCTCTGTCTACTGCATGAAAGTACCTGAAACTCTCTAAGCATTGAACAAAACACACTATAAAAGTGATAGAGAAAAGGAAGAGTGAAGATGAGACAAAGGCAGATTTCCATTTTGTGACATGCTATTCGTTACCTCAAAGCAAAGAGCATAGTACTTGGAAAATAGCAGCAATTGCTTCCTTGTGCTGCATTTAGACACCAACACTCAGAAAAATAGTAATGGTACCATGTTTCTGTCATCTACTTACCATTTCATGGAACATATCATGCAAGCTACGAGCCAGCTCTAAAGAATTTAAAATGTAAGCTTTAGTATTGCTCTTAATGTATCTGTGAAAAAAAATTGTAAGTAGGCAGGTAAAAGATACATGCAACAATTGTATATATAGCTAGTTAGGCCTAGCAGTCAAATCCAGGATTAGTCAACTCTAAGTTTCAAAGCCATTTAATAATGCCATTAAGTAATTTGTCAAAATAGTATCTCATATTCTTTGTATAAGGAATATCTGAGAGACAGATAAAGGCTACTATATTGTATCTCTTTTCAAAATGTATAGTACAGAAGCTAGAGACATTACCCAGTGGTTAAGAGCATCTATTACCCTTGTAGAGGCCTTGTACACGGGCCCACAGCCATCAGTATCTCCAGTTTGAGATACCCACTCTTTTCTTCTGACTTCCACAGGCATCAGCATGCACATGGTGCATATACATACCTGCAGGCAGAGCAGTCACACACAGAATAAAATAAATAAATCTAAAAGTATTTATATGGATAGATTTAAAATTATTTGATTACAGCAGAATGAAATTTAACAGAGCCCAGATAGACAGTTTTAGTGAACATGAGCAGCACAGCTGGAAAGAGAATGGAGACAGGAGGAGTTCTCTGAGTTGGAGTTTGAACAGTGCTCAGCATGTGTATTCTTTTTTTTCCTATTTATTTATTTATTTATTTATTTATTTATTTAGGTATTTTCCTCGTTTACATTTTCTTTTTTTCCCCATTTTTATTAGGTATTTAGCTCATTTACATTTCCAATGCTATACCAAAAGTCCCCCATACCCA